>NC_092292.1:10716495-10803995 GCF_036320965.1 Panulirus ornatus | reverse complement strand
ATCGAGGAAAAGAGTTTTCGCTTGGCTCCTCCATGTGTCCGACATTACGAAAGTCGTAATACAAAAGTGGTGGATTTCCAGACCCCTTCATCCCCGCACCCTCTGGGTCGCCTAATACAACATGCATGAGATACACACCGGAGCTTCTATCACCCTTAGGGTTAAATGAAATTATCTACTAAGATGATAATTCAGTAGGATCAGCTAGCCTACATTTACCTACTAGCAGCAAACTGACTATATCCGTCGAGTGAGGTGGGCAGGGCGCGACTCCCTGTGCTGCTCATACTGATTCATCCAAGCTGGAACTGCTCCGTCAACAGCTGTGGAGGAGTGACGACACTAAGCCGTTCACCTGGTCCGGCCAGCTGCACGGGGGTAAATGAAGTGATCCGTTCATGCTTGGAGGAACAACGGAAGTAATCCGTTCAGCTGAGGAGGAGTGACGGAACTATATCGTCCAACTATTGGGAGAAGTATTGAGGCTGATCGGTCCAGTTGTGGAGGAGTGATGGAACTGATCCATCCTGTTATGGAGGAGTGCTGGAACTGATCCGTCAAGTTGTGGAAGAGTGCTGGAACTGATCCATCCTGTTGTGGAGGAGTGCTGGAACTGATCCGTCCAGTTGTGGAAGAGTGATGGAACTGATCCATCCAGCTGTGGAGGAGTGATGGAACTGATCCGTTCAGTTGTGGAAGAGTGCTGGAACTGATCTGTCCAGCTGTGGAGTGATACTAGAACTGATCTCTCCAGCTGTGGAAGAGAATGGAACTGATCCATCCAGCTGTGAAGAGTGATGGAACTGATCCGTCCAGCTGTGGAGGAGTGCTAGAACTGATCTGTCCAGTTGTGGAAGAGTGATGGAACTAATCCATCCAGTTGTGGAGGAGTGCTGGAACTGATCCCTCCAGTTGTGGAGGAGTGCTGGAACTGATCTGTCCAGCTGTGGAGGAGTGACGAAACTAATCCATCCAGTTGTGGAGGAGTGCTGGAACTGATCCGTCCAGTTGTGGAGGAGTGCTGGAACTGATCCATCCAGTTGTGGAAGAGTGCTGGAACTGATCCATCCAGTTGTGGAGTGATACTAGAACTGTGAGGGGGAACAGCAAGGAGGAGTGCTAGTAAAGCGACCGGCGTGTTATCGGACCCTGGGGGATCATTATCTCTGCAGATGTTATCCTGTGGTACAAAGCTTTGGCGCAGTATTGTGAGGGACATGCGGACGAAAGGAATGATAGGTAGGAGATCTGAAGGGCACAACCCCAAGGGAAAGGGACTTAAGGGAGGTAATGTAATGGCAAGGGAACAAAAGGGCAGAAGCGGACTGAATAATGGAAAATACGATAAAAGGCGCTCGAAGCGTGAAAGTAAGTTAATTCTTGTATTCTATATATTATTGCCCTAAGATCTCATTCCTATAAACTTCTGCAGCTCCATGGCTGCGCTCCTTCCAGTAGCAGGGGAATGACGGACTCCAATGGAGTGAGAATTTTTCTGACAAGCCTATACTCCGATGATACAGCTTCGCCTAAAATGACTTTTCACTCGTGATGTAAAACCATCAAGAAAAGGTAAAGATGAAGTATCTGTTTTTAGACAGTTTATCATCCCCATAAACGAATTATTCTCTTCCATTAGTATAGTTAACTTTACGTATTTTAACCTTTTCAATTTACGTAGGTGTCTGAAGGCAAAATATTTCTTATTGACTAAATCACTTATGTAGCTTAAAGCCTTTCTTTCTTTTTCCCTCTCTTTAGCTTGGTATTTAGATTAAGCCTCAGTATCATTCAAACTTTAAAAAACACCGAAAGGAGCTTCCACTGGAGTCCACCAATGTAATTCGTTATTTCAGAAATTTTCTAAGAAAAAAGAAGAAAAAAATCTCGTGTTACGTCATACGCATGAGTGTCTGTGGTAACCAGTCCTGGGCCGGCTGGTGGCTGCTGCCAGTCGCCAGATTGAAAATGTCGTACGGCACTTCATGTTCCTAGTAAGTCGACGCGGCATATGAAGATCAGTGGAATATTATGTACCTTAGTACCCTGTAACTGACGATTATTACGTTAAACTCATTTCTCATCTACTTCTTCATATGTATCAATATGTGTTTTGTGGCACTTTGGTTTGGAAACATTCGTTTGGCAATATATGATAACAGGTGATCTGGGATCATACGCTCTGAATGTTGCTATATTCTTGAAAGCCAGTACTTTCTTTGTGGGGGAGGGGGAACATTCTTTCATTGCTGTGTTTGATTTAATCATTCGATCAGATTGAGTTATATTACATGATGTTGTACTTACTACCAAATGCTTATCAAGTAAACCTGATTACACACTTAGATATTTAATCGTGGTACATTTCATTTCAAGGCCAGATGTTACTACGCCAATGTCTTTCTTGTTCACTTATGTGATTATCAGTGCAATGTGCAAATCCTCATTCCCCTATCTGGAGGAACTATTTAGAATCAGTGTTATGATGGCTTTTTATAGCGTAAACATTTCTTACGATGTATGTCTCAATACATGAAGTGTATGATTAATCTGACAGCGACTAATGACTAAACCAGATCAATCATACCATCATATCAAGATAATATCTACATGTTAATCTAGTTAAGCTTACTTGAAAAATGCTAAATATCAACTGGTGAGAAACTTTGTTAAACTTTACGAATGCGTAACTTTTTTATCAAGTCACCCCTGTGAATTTCCAATGCCCATAAAGGTTACGTTTTCTGTCGTTGCTAAACTTTGAGTAAGGGATGTGGGATGTTATAGCCAGTACGAATTACAGTAAAAGATTTTTTTTTTTTTTTCTTTTTTTTACGTCCAATCTGATAAAAATTAAGTCTCGGTCGTTGGGAAATATACGAAGTTAGTCTTGCCAATTATTAGGAAAGTCTTTCACAGATGACCTCAAACTAATCGAGGTCGGTCATAAAGAATGGAAAACAAAAAAAGACGTACGTCAGACTAGAGGAAGGTACGACCAGGGGAGAAGGTCTGAAGGGCCGACTTAAAACGCTCGGCGACCATCCTGACAAGGAACCAGGTAGCCGCCTTGTGGTGGCTGGGGAGGACCTGAGGGTAAGTGAAGGTGATAGTGATTTACCGTGGCAGGTACCAGCGGCTCTCGGGAGGGCTGGCGAGGACAGAAAATAATGACCTAAGGGGAAAAGAAAAAGGACATTTACTGTAGGAAATGAGCGATTTCTGAAATCTTGGCTCGTCCAAGAAATGATAGAATACGATGATAACGGTTTAAAAGAATTTTTATACATATATTATCCCTGGGAATAGGGGAGAAAGAATACTTCCCACGTATTCCCTGCGTGTCGTAGAAGGTGACTAAAAGGGGAGGGAGCGGGGGGCTGGAAATCCTCCCCTCTCATTTTTTTTTTAATTTCTTTTCCAAAAGAAGGAACAGAGAAGGGGGCCAGGTGAGGATATTCCCTCAGAGGCCCAGTCCTCTGTTCTTAACGCTACCTCGCTGACGCGGAAAATGGTGAATAGTATGAAACAAAAAGGAAAAGTATATATATATATATATATATATATATATATATATATATATATATATATATATATATATTCTTTTTTTTCTTTCAAACTATTCGCCATTTCCCGCGTTAGCAAGGTAGCGTTAAGAACAGAGGACTGGGCCTCTGAGGGAATATCCTCACCTGACCCCCTTCTCTGTTCCTTCTTTTGGAAAATAAAAAAAAATATATATATATATATATTAAAGAAATTCAAATAGAAATCTAACACTGGGAGTTTGCCAGAGGATTTGCCAATTACATAGAATGGTTACGATGAGGAAAATGACACGTGGGGGTGAAGGAAAAATGACCCAACTGTTGTGGAAATAAAGCAAATTGTGAAATCCTTGGCACGTCTGGAAATGAGAAGAAAACAATGATAAAACGGCGCAAAATAAAAAAAAAAGAATACTATGAAAATATGACAGTGGTAATTCGCCAGAGTATTCTTGCACAATCGCAACAACACCTGAGATTATGATGAGAAATGAGCAATACGTACAGAGTCACAGGAATAAATTTTAACAGCGTATTTAAGATTTTAAACAGAAACGAAAAATCGGAAATGGCAAACGTGCACCATCCAGGCACGGATGAGCGAATCTTGAAACGTCAAAAATTCAAAAATTGATAAAAATCAAAAGAGGAAATTAAAATAAAGTTTGGAAAATAACTTACCACTGAGGCATGTACAACCGTTGGTGAAGTGTTTAGTGTTGCTGACCACGAACCAACACGGGCCAGCCCAAGGTCGAACCTGCATAGATTCACATCCTGGGCTTGGCAGATATCTGACCTACACTCTACCTAGGTGTTCATCCTGTTCTCAGGGCTGGTCGATTAATGGGTCCCGGGCTAAGGCTGGAGTGTGTGTGTGTGTGTGTGTTTGTGTATCATACATACATAGGAATACAGACAAGGCACACACATGCAAGGTTTAAAGACGGAGCAACGCGAATGTAAAACTCTCTCCCTGTAACAGACAAATTATCATCACAAAACTACATGCAAAAACGCTCAGTGACACAGACAACCACACAAAGACGCCGAACATAGAGAACGGAACAGAAGTCTCATTGACATAGACAGACACACAAAGACGTCGAATATGGAAAACGGAACAGAAGTTTCAGTGACTCACAGACAGACACACAAAGACGCCGAATATAGAAAACGGAACAGAAGTTTCAGTGACATAGACACACAAAGACGTCGAATATGGAAAACGGAACAGAAGTTTCAGTGACTCATAGACAGACACACAAAGACGCCGAATATGGAAAACGGAACAGAAGTTTCGGTGACTCATAGACAGACACACAAAGACGCCGAATATGAAAAACGGAACAAAAGTTTCAGTGACTCATAGACAGACACACATAGACGTCGAATATGGAAAACGGAACAGAAGTTTCAGTGACATAGACAGACACACAAAGACGCCGAATATGAAAAACGGAACAGAAGTTTCAGTGACTCATAGACAGACACACAAAGACGTCGAATATGGAAAGCGGAACAGAAATTTTACGATAAAAGACGAACATACGAAACCCAAAGGAACGTGCAGATATCGGCTGAAGGCAGACAGGTTGCGGAAGTGGACACCGGGAGGAGAAATACTAGACGAACGTACTCGAACGCAAACACGTTCTTTCTTCCCACACGAAAGCGGTGGCAGAGATATGACATCCAGCGCAGATACTTTTAGCAGTGCAACACTGAGTACACTGTAATGCCAATGACCTCTGACGAACCTTTTACCTTTAAACCTTCCGACTGGGTAGGACTGACTCGTAGCGGAGCTCAAAGGCTACAGTTTTGTGGGATGAGGAAAATGCGGGTACATTTTGACCTGCAAGTGAATGGCAGCAGTCGAATTCTTAATGGCTCACGCTGGAACGTTGAAGGAGGCCCAGTCCATTTAAGGAATATTGACAGAGGGTGATTATGAACATGGCTACCTTGAGGATCGGACAGAACTTTCTTCTTTAACAAGATTCCAGGTTCCAGGTGTGTTTTCATGGTTAAATATCCTGATGTGAACTTTGAAATCTGTTACCTGCGTTGGTAATCATTTTTTTTTTAAGTACTTCAGGAAAAAATGCAAGTATGGAGAGCAGAGTCTGAGAAAAAGCTACGTGCCACATAAAACTTAAATGGAAAGAGAAAAAAAAATCCAATGTAGAATTTTCTTTTTTCTTTTTACATCCCTGGCTAATATGGGGAGTCCACTGGTGCAAAAACACTTCCATTACTTCTGCTGCTACACCTTCTGCTCCTGCTGCTTTTGCTGATTTTCATGAAGAACTGCTCCCATGAGATGATAGGTATATAAAGCATACAAATGAATACACATATAACACATAACCAAGCTTCAAAAGGTATTCGTCATAGAAGACATACAACCCCCTCACAACTAGACATACAACCCTCCATCACAACTAGACAGCGGTGGGAGGGTAACCCTATCGAACCCTATAATGATAAAGTGAGACGAGATCCAAGTAGGGCACGCAGACCTGATCATATCTATGTACTCAAGGAGGCTGTATCAACCCTTAACAAGCTACTTGAGATGTTTGATAACTAGTGAGTGGAAGACACCAAACGTCGCTCCACTTCACTGGGAATGAGTGGGAGTAAAGGTTTTATCTGTTTGCAGAACAAACCAGTTTGCAGGGAGTGGAGGAGAACAGATGGTGTATCTGTTCGTAAGGCGTGGCAGAGAACAGGTGGGGTACCTGTTCTCAGGGAGTGGAGAACAGATGGTGTATCTGTTCGCAGGGAAATGGAAGAGAACAGATGGTGTAAATGTTCGCAGGGAGTGGAAGGGAACAGTTGATGTATCTGTCCGCAGGGAGTGGAAGGAAACAGATGGTGTACCTGTCCGCAGGGAGTGGAAGGGAACAGATAGTGTACTGGTCGTACGAAGTGGAAGGGAACAGATGGTGTACTGGTCGTACGAAGTGGAAGGGAACAGATGGTGTACTGGTCGTACGAAGTGGAAGGGAACAGATGGTGTACTGGTCATACGAAGTGGAAGAGTTCAGATGTTGTAAACATTCGCAGGGAATGGAAGAGAACCAACCTGTCGACGGCGAGTGGAAGAGAACAGATGGTGTACCTGTTCGCAAGAAGTGCAGATCAAACGTTGCTTCTGTCTCTAAGGGAAGAGACCACTTCTTCTGTCTTATACGACAAACCAGTGACAGTGGTAAGGCTGTCTGTTGGATAATGGAGATATTGATCAAGTAGGGACCTAAAAGATTACCCCACTTTGGCCGTTGGAACTAGTGAACTGAAAGGCAGCACAAGTGAGAGGCAGGAGGTCAAAAATTTACAGATGTGGACCCCTTCACAGAGTACGTATCATCGTTGGAAATGAATATAAACAGTGTATTTTTGAAGCCAGAAAGCCTTTGACACTGCTCCATAAAATAATGGAGAAACTAGTCGTATTACAGGCAGGTGTAAGAGGACTGTTATTGTAGATTGTCTGTCTTGAAAGGAATCCAAGACACATGTCAGATGTGGCTTATCAGTATGACAATATCCAGTTGTGTTCAGCAGGTTTCTATTTTCGGTCCATATTCAACCCTCGAGGCACACCGAGATACATTTTCTAGATCTGCAAACTAAATTCAAGAGCGTCTAAGATTGCAATGACCTGTAGCAAGATCCGGGTAGCTTGCATCTGTGGTGAGGACATGAAAAGAAGTTCTGATGATGTCCCACCTAAGAAATATACAGAAAAAATGGAAATGATGTAATGACTTTCATCTGGCAGGAGATAGATTACCACAATCTACCAGAGAAAAGACCTCGGGAATTGACAAATTGACCAATACATCACCAGAAACAAAATTACAAAAGCTGTGTAGGAGACAAAGAAAAATATATATAATCTTTTTTTTATTTTTGTCTATTACAAAACCTATTTTTGAACACCTGGATGGGGAGATATTGAAGAAGTATTCTGCAACGTATGTTTTAACCAACTTACATTAAGCATTAACCAATTGGTCTCTCCCTTACTGACGATACAGACTCAGCTCTAATAGATAGTCTAAAGACCTCTATCAAAAAAGGATACTTGTATTTAAGTAACTGCATTACGTGACATAAGACCCTCTTTAAACCCATCTAGAGTAAATCTAGACAGATGGGTAAAGCCCCTCAGTGATGACATGAATCTTGGTGTATTTGATAGAAAAGAAATGAGTCCAGAACACAGAGAAAAAAGTGACTGATTGAGGATACTTAAGGTCTACTGCTGCCTCGGCGAGGATGGAGGAGATCTCGACAGTTCCTGAGTTGGATGAGTAATTTAGAGTCGAGAACTCGCAGGTCGGTGTTGATGGTCGATTCAAGTATAGTGAGGAGAGGGAGCAACGACCTTCAGACGGAGAGGTTTCGTGGCGGTGAGTGAAGGCAAGAAAGTGGTATGTGAGAGTGTGGCTGAGATAGTGGCTAGTGAGAGTGTGGCTGAGACAGAAGCTAGTGAGAGTGTGACTGAGATAGTAGGTAGTGAGAGTGTGGCTGAGACAGAGTGTGACTGAGGTAGTGGGTATTGAGAGTGTGGCTGACACAGAGGCTAGTGAGAGTGTGACTGAGATAGTGGGTAGTGAGAGTGTGGCTGAGACAGAGGCTAGTGAGAGTGTGACTGAGATAGTGGGTAGCGAGAGTGTGGCTGAGATAGTAGCCAGTGAGAGATTAGGGATAGGAGAGTGGTTAGTGAGAGCGATTTTTTTTTTGAGACAGTGGCCAGCGAAAGTGTGGCTGAGACAGTGGCTTGTGAGAGTAAGGGAAAGACAATAGTTAGTGAGAGTGTACCTAAGACAGTGGTCTTTGCGCGAAGACCCTCTCCTCTCTTTTGAGGGGAGGTACATAAAGACGACAGTGTCTCAATTGTTTTCGGATAATGGATCAGAAAGAGAGAGAGAGAGAGAGAGAGAGAGAGAGAGAGAGAGAGAGAGAGAGAGAGAGAGAGAGAGAGAGAGAGAGAGAGAGATCATGAACTATGAGGGTAGTTATGTGATAAATACTTAACAACAACCCTTAACCACCCTCTCCCATTATCTGACTGACAAACGATCAACCGAATTACAGAACAAGTGTTTCCGAAAACAGTTTTGAAAGACGTTGATGAGCTGCGGGTTAAGGGAACACCTATACCGTAATGGCAAAATCCGGAACCTACGTACTGCCATGTATCAACGAATCTGCCATGAAAGCAGAGAGGCCATTTACTCTCCTCACACACAGTCACAAATCAGCCACCTCATGCAACCTCTCAAAGAATAAATACACAAGGAAGATCTGCTCTGAAATCAACACATATATGTAGAATAATGGACCTCCACCTTCATACAAAACGTGGAAACACAAGCACAAATACAGACATGTATGTATACACAAACAATCAATTCCATACACACACACACACACACACACACACACACACACACACATACAAATGTAAAGTAGTTATCTCGCTCTTCACTAGATAACAAGCCGACAAGATAACCCGATACAAGATAATGCCTTACTCAGGTTATAACCAAATAGATCAGCTTGTGAAAGACGGGTACATTGAAATGTTCATCTACTGCACACAGTGACTCTCTTTCTTCTGCTGATTTAACTAGAATTACACTTAAAGACGTCGCTATTCACTAGTAAATTCAAGTATCTACTTATCTATATACACCTCGAGGTTGTGCTCCATGTAAAGACAGAGTGAGTGGGAGCTTCTTCAGGAAGTAAACGTCTACGACAACACTGGACTCTCTTTCGTTCGCCCACGGTCATACGGCCTCTTCGAAGACGACACACACACACACACACACACACACATACACACACACACACACACACACACACACACACACACACATGAATGTCCTTCCCCGTACAGCACAAGTAAGTGTTTACCAACAGAATACTAAAAAGGGCTCTGACCCTAAAAAGGTTCGTGGCCTTGATGGTATTTCTCCATATATGCTCAAGATACACTTTGACGAACCGCCTGAAGCGTTGGTCAAATATCGCTATAGAAAGTTGACGCGGCGGAAGCGGGAAAGGGCTAACGTCATGCCTCTGCATGGGGAAGGGGAGTAAGAAGGAACGCTGAACTACACACCCAGTCTCCCTGACGAGCTTGGTTTTGTAAGCTACTGGAAAAGATAATCAGAAAGCCAGTCGATGACTTCTGGCATAGGAGAAATTTCATGAGAGAAAAACATGGTTTCAGGGAGAGGAGATCATGTGTAACGAACCTCACGAATTTCTATGAGAGTGGGTCTGTTGTAGACGAGAGAGAAAGCCGGGCAGATCGTCTTTATCTGAACCGCCAGAAAGCATTTGACACTGTGACATAAACGAGATTGGAAAAGAAGTTGGATTTTCAGGCAGTAATAGAGAGAAGGCTACTTAGTTGGGTTGGGTACATGATCACCTTAGGAGAAAGGGAACAAGGGACGCATGTCAGGGGAAACCTTCTCGAACTGGGTTGAAGTCAACAGTGACGTGGCCCAGAGTTCAGTGCTAGGAGGACCATTGCTCTTCTTGATCGATGTGATTGACTTGCCAGAGGAATTGAATACAACCTGAACATGCTTACGGATTACGAAAAGGCCATGACGGATGTGAGAGAGAAGAGAGGATCACATCAGCCTACGAGGAGAACCTAAATCAAAACCGAAGTCGTTTGTCTGGCACTTGGATGATGAAACTTAACCCAAGAATGGGGCACAGTGAAAGGTGGCCCCCAGTATGAATAATATCTAGCAGAAAATAAGGTGAAGGGGGTCTTTTTGTGAGAGGGACTTGTTAGATGGCATCGTTACCAACCTGTCATTAGAGTCCCACCGTATTAGGGAACAGGAAAGAACACAAACTGTCTGCTGGCAAATATCAGAATCACATGGGTAAAGATATGATCAACACGCTGCTCACATTAAGGCAAAACTAAGCACCAAACATCCAAAGCATATTGTTCTCTATCCTTCCACCTTTTCCTCATTTTCCCAACTTTCCTTTTTTTTCCTACACGTAATCATCCGCTGCTCATTTATCCGCTCCTTATGTCCTAATCATCTTAGCCCACCCGATTCATATCTCTCAAACATACGTCTCTTATTATCACACCCCCCACTCTCTCTCTCTCTCTCTCTCTCTCTCTCTCTCTCTCTCTATATATATATATATATATATATATATATATATATATATATATATATATATATACATATATATATATAAGAAATGAAATTAAGATCATGAGTAGTGCCGAGGATGTATATGAATAGACATTTGAACTCAGCCATGACAGCGTTCCAATGAGGTCTAAGAGTATCTATATCCATACATTAAACAAATAATGCTTAAGTTGTCATGGTGTGTACTACGGTGACACATTCTCAAATACATGTACTGGAGCGTGAGCGACGATACAAATTAGAAAAAAGGATCATCATAAAAAAAAGATGGAAGGAGGTATAAGAAGAGGCCTGTCAGCAGACATGAGCGATTGGAGGAACGTGATCAACAGCTACAGAGACACACCGTGTGCCAGGCTGAGCTCGGCAGATCATAAAAAGAGAGAGAGAGGCAGAATGTTATGTGCTCGCAGTGACGTTTTCCCACAGTGGATGGGCGCAGCCCGGTGCTCTTGCCCTGTCCACGGAGGCTGAGCGAAAATTAAGGCAGCGTCTGTGATGCCGCCCTTCGCCTCCTCTGAGCCAGGAATGTCATCAAGAACTCCTCTGTGCTTCTCAAGCTCCTGCCGAACCTTCCCGAGTTTTTCATCTCATTTAATGTTCCTGTGTCCAGGAAGAAAATATATATACATATACACACAGGACTCCTCTAGTGCTCAGAAACTGCTTGCGACAACTGATTGACCAGTTACTTAGGCAGGTTTAGTGGCCCTTACCTGGAAGGAGTGTAACAATGTATCGTAAAGGTGAAAATATAATGCTCCTGGAAAAATTCGGTGAGTTTAAAACATTTTTCCCCCCCGACTGAAAGACGTCCTCTAGTGTACCAAGAGTGCAGGTGATTTTCCAAGAGTTAGAGTTATCACATTTAACAGTTTCAAGAATAAGAACTGAACCATGGAAGTTCTTGATGGTAGTAAGAAATAGGGCTCATAACACAAAAGGAAGTTTGATCTGAGGGAATCTCAGAAACCATCTTACAAGTGATGTTTCCCGTGAATATCTGAGGGCACCATTCAATTGCACGTAACTGCACAAAATACTTGTGTTTGGACTGTGTCTCAACTCTGTCTTTTTGGGTTAAACAGATGGTATAGTAGAGACACAGAGCAAAGCAGTTGAGGCAACAGAAGAGGATGCGACATTGTGCGCGATAAGGGTGGAATAGGGTGAGGGATAGAGGCCAGTGTGTAGCAGTATGAATGACAGCAGAAGAACAGCGCATATGAGAGAGAGGGCGCAGCAGTGTGATATATTCCGATGAGGATGAAGCAATATCCAGTGCCGTAATCATTCACTTAGAAAGTCATCAACAAAGTAATGCAGAAAATTTATTCAATTTCAGTCGCGCCTTGAAATTGATGAGAGGCAAGCCAATATCATATGCACTCATGAGCATTCGGATCGCTCTTTAGCGACAAATAATATAGAATGCATCAACTTAAATGACTTCCATCGGTACTAAATCCTTTGTCACAATGAAACAAAGAATTACTGATGGTATTAGAAAATAAGGGTTGCAATACTCTATAATATCAGAATACCCCTTCACAGATTTCGTATTTGAGAGCTTAATCGCCGATTTCTCTATTCATTTGTCTTCAAGTCTTCCTTTTAAATCGTTTTATTCTAAACTTTGTTCAGTCCAGCTCACTTTATTTTTTTTTCCACACTTTCATCTCTTTACGTTAAAGTCTTTCCAATAAAATCCTCCTACAGACTGTCTTCATGATGTTCACTGGTCCACTACTCTACCTTTCCCTTCACAGATCCAGCACTCTTCCACGGCTGGAATGATCCTTTCCAGCACTCCTCTACACTTGAAGGACCTGTTCCAGCATGCCATCGTTGCTGGATGGATCATTTCCAACACTCCTCCATGGCTGGATGGACGAGTTCCAGCACAGCCTCCATAGCTACACGGGTCAATTCCAGCACCCCTGCACAGCTGAACAGATCAGTACGTAATAATATTACATAAATGTTAAATGCTCTTCACTACTAAATTTGGGTCAAACACAGACACATTAATGCTCCTGACTCATCATTTCCGTTCACATATTCACTTCCTGTACAAACATCCCTATTCAGCCATTATATCCCAGCGACCATCATCACCAGAGAACAAACTGCTGAGCGGTCAACTTCCTCCCACCTCCCCTCTTTGTGCCTCCCATCCATTCGCTACCTTCTGATCCGCTGGTGCTTCTCCTCGTCTGCGTCCATCTCCCCCGCCTCACTACAGCGGTACAATGGCATCCATTCAGGCTTTGGGGAAACGGGCAGCATCCCCTGCCGGCACAGATTTTTGTCCTGAGACATCTCTCCATCACATCTTTCAATCGCATCTCTCCCGCCTCTTCCACCACCAGGCATTACCGGGCGTCTCTCGGAACTGGGATGATTTTCCTCATTTTATCTCCTCTGTGGTCCACTGGTCGCGTTCAGCCCGCACCGAGGCGCCAGCAATGGTCTCTTTTACTTCACTTATCTTATTCCAGATTAAGATTCTTGTCATATTCTTCTAGTCTTAAGTTATTCTCTTGCAGTCTCATTTCTTTCTATTGCCCGCCGACCATGACCGATCTCTGCTGCTTCAAGAATTCTGTTACCCTCTTCCTCTCTCTGTTTCCTCTTCTGGTATCACACTCACGCGCTATGTATTACATACACCCAGTATCACAGAAGTATGTCTTATACCCACAACTCAGGAGTTTTACTCTGAAAATACTACTCTTTCAGGGTTCAGTTTAGACATCACCGGGAACTTACAAATACGGTAAATGAATTCCCTATAAGGTTCATTTATAATTGACATGTATAAGTACCACCGATCTTAAAACATGAATATTCTAAACACTCAAATATTACCGATATTTCGTATATTCAGGACGAAAGATGTTGAGTCTGATTGTCGAATATTCATGAGTTTTATGCATTTCCAATCTAAAAGGAAATCATATTTGCCTTTCATAGAATGTCATAGTGGTTTTTTACATCCATAACTGAAGAGATATTTACGGTGTGCACATCTTGAGCAGGACGGTGCGCAACATGCCATTCACTTTACATTTTGAGCAGCAGAGGGAAGCAGTCGTTGTCGCGCCTCCCTACCTGACCCAGCGAGATGTATCGGGCAGGAGTCTGTCTTACCTCTGCTTCAAACGAGACTAGACTAAAGGGCCAGAGCTACACAGGTCTTTGCCTCTCATGTCTCACAGAACAACACGCTCTCACCACTCCAGATACGAGAGGACCATGTCCTTACGGGTATTGGAAACACAGTTGACGATTCGTAGGTGCATTGTGTAGAGCCTAACTGGTCTCTGATTATAGGAGGTGACACAGTATCCGTGCTGTATCCATGATGTGACCATGTTGCCTCCATGCTGTATCCATACTGTGTCCATGTTGTATTCATGCTGTATCCATACTGTTTCCATGTTGTATTCATGCTGTATCCATACTGTGTCCATGTTGTGTCCATGATGTATCCATACTGTCCATGTTGTGTCCATGCTGTATCCATGCTGTGTTCATGTTGCATCCATGCTGTATCCATGCTGTGTCCATGCTGTGTCCATGCTGTATCCATACTGTGTCCATGTTGTATCCATGCTGTACCCATGCTGTGTCTATGTTGTATCCATGCTGTATCCATACTGTGTCCATGTTATATCCACGCTGTATCTATGGTAGCAAGGACACAGCCATGATGGTTTCATGCTGAGGTCTAAGAATACATCACTAGTTAAAAAAGTTATGCTAGGGTTGTCACGGTGTATAATGCTGTCACACACACGCATATCTGGACCCTGAATGAAAACAGATGTCAGAAAAAAGTATTTTTGCTCAAAAAACAGGTGGGGTGTAAGAGGCCTGCCACCAAATGTGGAGGAAGATGATCGATCGCCACAGACACATTAGGCTGTTCTAGCCAAATCATAAACACATATATATGGGAAAACTATATCGTTCGTCGGCTGTGATATATATTCTGGAACAGGTGAAGTACACGGGGCTTCTCTACCCTCCCACACCGTCCTATGAGACACCTGCCTGTGCTTCCGCCTCCCTTGTGCCACCAATATTATCAAGAACTCCTCTGTGTTCCTCAAGACGTTGCCTTCCTTACAATACTTCGCATCTCATTTGAATGATCAGATGTCGCATGAAAGAAATTTGGTCTTTTATGTTGTCCGTTTTTGAGGTTCCTTTAGAGTTCGAGAACGGCTGTCGCAAAAACTAATTGGCCATTTACTCAGGTAGTTTTAGTAGCCTTTACCTTGAACCATTGCCAAAGAATGGACCGTGAAGGTGAAAATGGAGGGCCCTGTAAAGTTGGTGGGGTTACAGAGATCTTTCTCATCTACAGGATGTCCTCGCGTCTGCAAGGCGTGGTGGAGACTGAACTGGGAATTCTCCGATAGCCATCCTAACTTTGCCAAAGTATTTGAAGAAGAAGATGAAGTAGATCGCCGGAATTCCTGGCCAGAAAAAAGAATGTCCCATAACAAGAAGAATGTTGTTATGAAGGAACCTAAGACATCGTCTAACATGTGGTATCATCCATAAATATCCTACCAGATATCTACGTAGAAAACGTTCCTTAACTCTGATTTGTCTGCTGAACAGAAAGAATGGCCAGTTGAGACACAGAGCACATCAATCTAGGTAAAAGAAGTAGAGGGACAAAGATAAGAAGTGAGAGATTAGTGATATGGATGCAGTATTGTGATATCCATAGCGTAGCGGTTGGCGTTGCTGACCATGACGTATTCACGGGCCGCCCGGGGTCGAGCACATCGGTGTGATTCCTGGCTACGGCCTTCGGCCCACAGTCAACCCAATTCTTCATCATTCTTCCAGGAGTTGTTCGATAATTTGGATACCTGGCTAAGGCTAGGGTATATATATATATATATATATATATATATATATATATATATATATATATATATATATATATATATATATATATATATATATATATATATATATATACATATAATCAAGGTTTGATCGCTTAAGTAATATTAGGGTAAAAGAGATGTGTGGTAATAAAAAGAGTGTGATTGAGAGAGCAGAAGAGGGTGTTTTGAAATGGTTTGGTCACATGGAGAGAATGAGAGAGGAAAGATTGACAAAGAGGATATATGTGTCAGAGGTAGAGGGAACGAGAAGTGGGAGACCAAATTGGAGGTGGAAAGATGGAGTGAAAAAGATTTTGAGTGATCGGGGCCTGAACATGCAGGAGGCTGAAAGGCGTGCAAGGAATAGAGTGAATTGGAACGATTTGGTATACCGGGGCCTGGATGTGGAAAGGGAGCTGTGGTTTCGGTGCATTATTACATGACAGCTAGAGACTGAGTGTGAACGAATGGGGCCTTTGTTGTCTTTTCCTAGCGCTACTTCGCACACATGAGGGGGGAGGGGGTTGTTATTTCATGTGTGGCGAGGTGGCGATGGGAACAAATAAAGGAAGACAGTATGAATTATGTACATGTGTATATATGTATATGTCTGTGTGTGTGTATATATATATGTATACGTTGAGATGTATAGGTATGTATATTTGCGTGTGTGGACGTGTATGTATATACTTGTGTATGTGGGTGGGTTGGGCCATTCTTTCGTCTGTTTCCTTGCGCTACCTCGCTAACGCGGGAGACAGCGACAAAGCAAAATAAAAAATAATAATAATAATAAAAAAAGATATAAGCAAGGTAATGAGATGGCCTTGATTTGGGCATTCATTCGCCCGTGCCGTCTGAGAAAACTGAAAATGAAAGTGTACGTGTATAGCAGGGAGTGACAAAAGGTAAAGGTGAGTCAGTATGAGATTAACAGAGACGAGAGAGAGAGAGAGGAAGAGAGGAGGCAGCAGTATGAATTATTAAGGCCAGGATGGAAGGCTCGGCAGTGTTGTAACCCTGCACTGAGGAGGGGATATTCATTAACACCTTCATCCGGAAAATTTATTCAATTTAGGCCATCCCTTGAAAATGTGAGAGTCAACCCAGTAGTATAAGGACTTAGGAGCCTCCAGCTCGCTTGTCAGCGTCAAATATCTAAGGTGTTTTAACTTCAAGAACTTTCAACAGAAAAAGATTTACCTGTTGACCTGCGAAAGAGAAACTTTAAGTTTTCTTTATAATGAAACTTAAATGATACGAGATTCCTTTTTCATATTCTATATACTCGTAAAGTGTCATCACTCAGTTACCCGTAATGTGTTACTCATACCCGTAAAGTGTCAACTCAATCAATACTCGTAAAGTGTCACTCAATACTCGTAAAGTGTCACTCAATACTCGTAAAGTGTCAACTCAACCAATACTCGTAAAGTGTCAACTCAATACTCGTAAAGTGTCACTCAATACTCGTAAAGTGTCAACTCAATACTCGTAAAGTGTCACTCATACCCGTAAAGTGTCAACTCAATAAATACTCGTAAAGTGTCATTCATACCCGTAAAGTGTCAACTCAATAAATACTCGTAAAGTGTCACTCAATACTCTTAAAGTGTCATCATTCAATTACTCATAAAGTGTCACTCAATCAATACTCATAAAGTTTCACTCAATCTGTAGTATAATATTAGATTATTAACAATGATATTGGCTTCGGATCATCCAAGTATAGACTGATGATGACAATGGGACTTGATTTGGCATCTGGTAAGAACCTTGAAATCGCTGTGATTCCAAAGCCGTACCTTTTCTGGCTCAGTCAACTCACTCATTCTATAATCTATGAATTGCTGAAGGACTCACAGGTAAACCCAGACCACTTCCATGTAGAATATGTCTCTTTACCCAAGTATATTCAGTATACTTGTCTCTCATTTATCATA
Organism: Panulirus ornatus; assembly: GCF_036320965.1. Lineage (NCBI taxonomy): Eukaryota > Metazoa > Arthropoda > Malacostraca > Decapoda > Palinuridae > Panulirus > Panulirus ornatus. Next base: position 10,786,365 of record NC_092292.1, on the reverse strand, counting down.
AAATGCCGTAAGTTCTATAGACTTTGCCGTCACTGCTGGCCGTACATGACCACAACCTTAACACACAGTTTGTCTACTTATCGGTCCAGGCCAGGCCTGTGGTCGTAACATCCCCTCATATTCACTGACTCCTTCTGTGTCACTATACGTATTACTCCTAACCTCATCTTCACCATCTTATGAGCCTCATATTCATACCTCTGATGACAGCATATGCACCAACACATGACGACTCTTTCACTATCAACCCATCTTTGAAATTATTTTCCAATTATAGTCGTAATCATTTTCAGATCACATTCATCTCCTTCATTTTCTTTTAACGACTTTCAAGGATTCATTCATGAGCTATAATCTCATCTTTACTCACCACGTCATCGCTTTACTCACTCTCCTCGTCCTGGTCATTGTTATTCATTCTTACTCATAACGTATTTACTCATTCTCACAATTTACTCGTTGATGCTTACAGCCATGTCTCTAGAGACTCAACTTCATCGACACTCATAACTCACAGAAACTCACACTCCTCTATCTCAGTTCAGTGAGTTACTCACCAACTATAATTTACCCGTTGAACGCTCATAACTCATAATTTATTCACCACATGATACGTCAGAGGTTCTTAATCTACCCACATTTTGTCAGTTTCTTGTTCTTAACAGTACACCAGTTACTCACCACCCTCATTCGGATAGTTACTCACCACCCTCATTCAACTAATTACTTACCACCCACAATTAACTAGTTACTCACCACCCACAATTAATTAGTTACTCACCACCCTTAATCAACTAGTGACTCACCATCCTTAATCAACTAGTTACTCACCACCCAGAAATAACTAGTGACTCACCACCCTCAATCAACTAGTGACTCACCACATTCATTCAACTAGTTACTCACCACCCACAATTAACTAATGACTCAACACTCACACTCCACTAGCTACTAATCCATCATTCTTCAGTTACTCACCACTCATGCTTCACCCCACTGACTCATCGCTACCACTTCATCATCGATTAACCATTTCTATCTCACCAGTTACTCAACATTCATATTGTCCCAATTATACTCCACACACATTTTACCACTTACACGCAATTCTAATTTTACCAATTCCACCTCACAAATACTTCCCCATTGTTTGAACACCCACCATTTATCCAATTACCATCTACGCCTCTTCTACCTTTTAATCAACTTTTAATCTTTCTTTCCTAGTTATTCATCAATTATGACATACCTCATACTCACCCATTACACCACCCAAACTCACAATGAACGAACGACAACTCATGTGTTCTTTCGTTCTCTTACACAATCCCTCCACAGTCACAAGATATCTAAAGCAACATGTCTGTCTACATTTCTTTGTGTGTGTGTGTGTGTGTGTTCCCGCCGCTGTTAAAAGGATTTACACCACACTGTGCTACAGAGAATTATCCCTCATTGTAACCCCAGTAACACATACACCTTTTTACACCCCCACTCATAATTTAAGCCTATAAACCCTGGTCCAGGGAATGTTAACGTTGCTCGACAGAATAGCACAATCTATGTCTAGTTTATATTTACTGAATTACAGCGCAATGATGTAGAATTGCAAACCACACACACACATATATATATATATATATATATATATATATATATATATATATATATATCTTTCTTTCTTTCTTTCATACTATTCGCCATTTCCCGCATTAGCGAGGTAGCGTTAAGAACAGAGGACTGGGCCTTTTAGGGAATATCCTCACCAGGCCCCCTTCTCTGTTCCTTCTTTTGGAAAATAAAAAAGAAAAAAAAATTGAGAGGGGAGGATTTCCAGCCCCCCGCTCCCTTCCCTTTTAGTCGCCTTCTACGACACGCAGGGAATACGTGGGAAGTATTCTTTCTCCCCTATATGTGAAATACGTCAATTTTCCTTTTACAGGTCAACGAACCACGTCCATCTTATGTTTGGCATCTTCAGTCACCATATTCCTTTCTCTGTTATCTTCTCTCATACCATACTCTCACAATGACTATTATCTACACCCTGTACACATCAGCGGTACTCATTATAACCTCCTATTCACACATTTTTCTTTGCCAACACTACAGCTTTAGGATTAAGTTCAGTAGCCACTTGGATGTGAGATAGATAGAAATCAATTTCACTATGCGGTTTAATGCTTATTGGTATAAAGTACGTACGTCTGAAGTACAAGCGATATTCAACGTCGATATTCAACTGATTTTCATATAATATTGAAATATTTCCAGGACAGAAGGCAGTGACTAGTCTGGTCGTCGAATCTTCACGAGGCCCAGTACATCTCCATTATGAAAACATTATATTTATCTTTCATAAAACGTCACATCGTTCTTATACTCACAAGTGGGAGTATGTTTACAGAGCACACCAGCCAGGGAGGTGTGCAAGATGCCTTTCCGTGTACATTTTCTTCCGGCAAGAGAGGGAAGCACTGTCACTTAGTCTCACTTTCTCCCTGACTCAACGAGGAGATGAACCCGACAGTAGTTAACCTACCAACATGATAGAGTGAGAGGGATCAGAGCCTCAGTGTCTACCCATCTTATGTCCACAGCACACCACATGCTTCACCAACTGCCTATGAATAAAAACACCAATCCTGGCAGATGCAGTACACCATCTTTTTCTCTCTGGTACTTGATGAATCGTACGTGCCCTGCCTGGGGTCTAAGTGGGCACTGACCAAGGAAGTACCACTACTGATGTATGATTAGTGAGGATTAAAATGATCCTGGCTGTGCTTATCCGACGGCACTATTTCATGTAAGATTAGTGAGGATTAGGATTATCTTGGCTGTACCCATCTGGTGGCCACTCTGTGTAATGCAGTCTACTTGTGGGATACTGAATATAAAAACGTTAAGTCATGAAGTCTCTGGAAATTTTTGAATAACTGAGTATTTTCCCCCCACCGTCTTGCATAATGTATAACGATCTACTCTCATTCACATATGAGGCGTCTCCTATGATGCTATTTGATCAAGGTGGCTGGAAAGTGTCTTGCAGCTCATCTGTGACAGAGTAGGAGCTCAAAGCGAAGTACAAAGATCGAGAAGGAACCTGAAGGATTGCAGGAGTTTGGCGATCAGTTGAGAAAGCTCGTTAGCCCATACGCTTTTGCAACGCAAGCTGGAATGGAGCTGGTTATACGAGAGATTATGTGACTTGGTCGTAGACATATGACACCCTAAGGTATACAGAGGCTGTAGAACAGTGAAAAAAACAAAAAAAAATCGACGATATAGTTAAAAGAAAGCAGTTCCCGAATACAATGTTGTGATTAAGGGAATGGAATTCCTACAAGATAACATGGACATATCACATGATTTTAAGGTTATCTAAAGAGAACACAGACGAACAGAAGCACACGTAGCCAGAGGCACTGCTCACAGCAATACCCAGAGACATCTAACTTGTGTGTGGGAAGATAATAACAAACTCCCGAGGTAGACTAATGTATGATTATTACCACAGTAACGCCATTAAGGTCCAATCTAAAATTCATGAAGTAAGGTAATTAGAACCTATTACGTAGAGAGCCGAATGTGTTCACTGTGTTTACTTAGTTCATGGGTTTGAAATTCTACTTTAACCTTAATAAGGCTTTGCTTTATGGGTGATTATTGTCCTGCCAGGTTAAAGCATAAGGTGTTACCAGACTCACCTTTTGGCGTGGCTGTGTAACTGGGAGCAAAGTCTCGTCGTGGGACTTCGCACTCCTAAGGAATCTACATTTCTCTGCTGCTGGCAGTGGCGCAGCCTCGAACTACGGTAACCTTTAGAAAGGTTCTAATTAGTATATATATATATATATATATATATATATATATATATGATTCAGAAGTTGCAGTTTCATACTGCCATACAGTACATGGACCGAAAGAAGTGACCGAGAACACAATCTAGTAATAACAAAATTTGTGCTAATACAGCAGGCCTGTCATCACTAGTTGGACGATTGAGTTGTTCGATCAATCGCCCGCAAATGATATCGTTAGCCTGTTCTCTGCATCGTCAGGCTGTTCTCTGCATCGTCAGGCTGTTCTCTACATCGTCAGGCTGTTCTCTGCATCGTCAGGCTGTTCTCTGCATCGTCAGGCTGTTCTCTACATCGTCAGGCTGTTCTCTGCATCGTCAGGCTGTTCTCTACATCGTCAGGCTGTTCTCTGCATCGTCAGGCTGTTCTCTGCATCGTCAGGCTGTTCTCTGCATCGTCAGGCTGTTCTCTGCATCGTCAGGCTGTTCTCTGCATCGTCAGGCTGCTGTTCTCTACATCGTCAGGCTGCTGTTCTCTACATCGTCAGCCTGTTCTCTGCAGCGTCAGGCTGTTCTCTGCATCGTCAGGCTGTTCTCTGCATCGTCAGGCTGTTCTCTGCAGCGTCAGGCTGTTCTCTGCAGCGTCAGGCTGTTCTTGCCACATCGTACACACATTAGAGAGGGAAGAGAAAAAAATATTACGGTTTTCCAGCATTGATGTGTTTCAGAGTGGGCGAGTCACACTGAAGGCCCCTGTAGACTCCCGCCCTGTCCACGGAGGCTGAGCGAAAATTAAGGCAGCGTCTGTGATGCCGCCCTTCGCCTCCTCTGAGCCAGGAATGTCATCAAGAACTCCTCTGTGCTTCTCAAGATTCTGCCCCGCGCCTTTTTTTTATACAGAATTCCCTGATCTCATTTGATGTCCACCGTGTTGAGGTGGACAGCGTTTTCTTTCATTACTTTTTTCTTTACCTCGATTTCCTTCAGTGTACAGGAACTGTTGAGGATAAACTCATGGGCCAGTTAGTCAAGGAGATTTTGAGCGGTCCTTCCTTCGCTCCACTGGAAGCGCTGGAACTGGATGTATCATGTAGGTGGGGATACAGCACGCGACCCCTGGGGGAAAATTTTTGCGAGTTTAAAGCATTTTCTTCCTCCGTCGACAGGATGTCGTCAAGGTCGCCTAGTGTGAGGGAGACTGGACGTGATTTTTCCGATAGCCATCTTATCTTTCGCGAGGTATTTCATGAAGAAGGTGAAGTAGACCGTGGAAGTTCTTGCCGTGGGGGAGAAAGAATGTCTTATAGCGCAAAGGGAAAGAAAGTTTGATATGAAGTAATCTGATAAAACATCTAACAAGTGATGTCTTCAATGAATATTCCCCCTAAAAATGATATTCGGTGCAAAAGATTCGTGAGGGATATTTCTACAGTGTCTAACCTCTAGTTCCTACGCCAAGCACCGAGGTAAAGTTGATACAGGCCACATATCTCTCACGATTGTGGACAACAGAGGAAACTGCGCAACAGAATTGCCGAGAGAGAGAGAGAGAGAGAGAGAGAGAGAGAGAGAGAGAGAGAGAGAGAGAGAGAGAGAGAGAGAGAGAGAGAGAGAGCAACACTTTAAGGAGAGGAATGAGTACAACACTTAAGGTAAAAAAAAAAAAAGATCTATAATGGAGCAGCATGAGCGATAGAGGGAGCCATTCTTACCTTATCTTCCTGCTATGAATTATGGACAACCCAGCTACTAATCCTCCTGCCCCGCCTCACATCTCCTCCTTCATCTACGTCATCTCCGAAGTTTTCCTTACCCATGGTCTGCCGGGAATTCTCCCTCGGCCACAGGTGGACAATGTGCAAGGGTCAAGCTGGCGCAACTCTTCGAGTCCTGAAGGAGTACGCGTAAGAGCTAGCGCCGATCTGTACTCACCTACTTCAACTCTGCCTCAAAACCTAAACTTTTCCTCCCTCTAGGATGCACGCTTGAGTAAAGCCCACTTTTTACTAAAGAGCTTTAAACCCTCAAACTATCGTCCCATTGTTCTCACTCCCGCCTAACTCCAGGCTCTTGGAAACTCTCCTTAACCCTCATTCTCTCAAACAAGTAGAATCCCAATCCCTTCTTTCTGATTGCCGGTAAGGATTTCGCCATACTGTGGGTTCCGCAGAACATCTTTTCTCATATGCGACTCACCTCTGGTCTTCGTGTCTCAAAGAGATTGGTGAAGCTCCTGCCTTCTTAACCTATCAGCAGTGGCGTTCCTCAAGGGTCTGTCGTATTGTCTTCTCTCTTTCTTCCTTCCGTAAACGATCTTCTCCCTCAACTTTAAACTTTATTCACTCTTATGCAGATGATTCCACCTTCCACACTTCAATTAACATTCACTTCCATGTTCCATCTTATGCTTGTTCTGTTTGTTGGACCTGTCCAGCATTTCGGATGGGAGACCCAAAAACCTAGTCAAATCTTATAGTACTAAAAGGCAACATCTATCTTTATCTTCTTATAATACAAAAAGGCAACATCTATCTTTATCTTCTTATAATACAAAAAGGCAACATCTATCTTTATCTTCTTATAATACAAAAAGGCAACATCTATCTTTATCTTCTTGTAATACAAAAAGGCAACATCTATCTTTATCTTCTTATAATACAAAAAGGCAACATCTATCTTTATCGTCTTATAATACAAAAAGGCAACATCTATCTTTATCTTCTTATAAAAGTCACTCACTTCCCACGATTCAGTTTAAAAAAACCACACGTCAGCTTTGCAATAACATACATTATACAAGCAAGGCGTAACTTTATCCTCGACACCTAACCCTGGAAATGCATAACTTTATCCTCGACACCTACCCTGGAAAACCCCACATAATCATCATCCAAAAAGCTGGGTGGGGGGTCGGGGTGTTGTAGAAGTACAGTATTCATCTTTATTGTGAGCAGCTACATCACATCTCCCTAGTATGGAGTACTACTGCACACACGTCTGAAGGTGGTTCTTCCTCAACCTCCCCCGTTAACGAGAGTGGAGTAAAAAGCTTTCCGTCTCATAAAGTCTCCATAAAGTCTCTTTCAACCATCCCCCTTTTTGTGTGGGCCGCGGGTGCTCCTCCTACACACACCACTCTCTCTCTCTCTCTCTCTCTCTCTCTCTCTCTCTCTCTCTCTCTCTCTCTCTCTCTCTCCTCGTGAGGGTGCTATTTTGACCGATATTCCCTCGTATTGTCTCTCCGTGTCCCTGTCTCCACGGTTCAAGCCCATGTCACCCACCCGTCTGGCCGCTGCTTCCCATAGTTTCCGTGTGGCGATCGGCCGCTGCTTCCGAGGATTGACCGCTAGGATACATCTTTCCCGCCCACGTCATACCCTCATCGTTTAACCTCTCTACCATCTCAATGGTGATCACTTTAAGTCTTCCGCTACAACACTGAGTCAGAGAACATGACGTGTTTTAGCCATTTTAGATATCAAGTATTTCATCACTATCGTGAACCATTGTTTAAAGTTTCCTCTCATGTTCCCTCCCACTTTATTCAGACACTACTTATACTTTACAGCCGGAGGCTGTAGCTTACTTTAGGAACAGGGCAGAGTCTGACATCAGTTCCGTGGAGTGACTGTCAAAGACTATGTTCCAGCGTGCGACATCAAAAGATTTAAAGTTTTTATCTATCGACCATTATTTCGGTCCGTTTTGATAACAAGAACCGGACGTATCCTCCGCCTCTCCCTTCCATCTCTCAAAAGCCTTTGACCATTCTGTCCACGTCAGGAGCATGTCTCTCTCACCTACCCACACTTACGAGAAATAATCATTTGAGTGCTGCGGGTCTGCCTCTGTCCGCACTGGAAAAGTTGGCGGATGATATACCTCAGGTACAACAATGTAAATAGTAACACTTCGTTCCGGAGTGATGTAGGAAGGAGGAGGAGGAGGAGAAAGAAGATTTTGCTGCAGGAAAAATAAAGAAAGCTCGTGCGGAGAGTTGGGAGGTTGGAGGAGAGGGTGGGGTGCTGGCAGCTGCCAGACATAACATTCGTGTCTTCGTTCATTTAACTTCCATTTAGAGATTAACTTCCTCTGAGGAAAGGCAGATGGAGGCGCTGGAGGTGGTGGTTGGCCTGGGATGGCACACAGTAGCCTCTCTTAACACGGGTCGGACGCCTGTAATATGGCATTCCATGACCACACTACAGCATAATGACCTCTCGGGACACATAGTGTGTATAGTACCTCGCCATAATGCACACTCGACGTCTCTCCGAGGCACCACGTCTTGTAAGATCTCATACCTGCGCATCTCCACATCCAGAGATTAACGAGGAGCTCTGTGTATGTTGGCTAAACGAAGCAAATGACTCGGTCAGGAGTCGAACCACCTCACTCGAAGGTCGAACCAGTCGATGGTAGTTAGGATGAACAACACCTTCACATCCGTCCTTCAAGACTATATTCCACTGGTTCTTTGACAATACCCCTGGACTCCCACTGCTGTTCACTTTCATCTGTGGTTCCTTCATGAAGAAAAACTGAGCCTCAGCTGCCGGGGTTCGGTCAAGAGAAGTAAACAGTGAGCCAGTCACCATCAGACACTCCATCCACCACCCCCAGCACTGCCACAAGTCTTGTCTAGATCTTCTACATGTATTTCTTAGGGTAATCCTTAACCATTTGTGGGTTACAGATTCCTCTTATGTGACCTATGTAAGATCCTTTTCAGAAGAATGAGTCGATGAAAGACAGATGCAGATATTCCGAGCTGAGATCACCTTCCTCCCTCGAGATACGATAAACAGTGAGGGTAGAGATCTATAGTTCCCAAGCAACTGTCTTGCAATATAAAGAAAACAGAAGGGATTGGCGAAAGAGGAAAAGGAAGGAGTGAATGAAGAGCAAAAGAAAGGAATGAATGAAGAGGAAGAAAAAGGAGTGAATGAAGTGCAAAAGAAAGGAGTGAATGAAGAGGAAGAAAAAGTGAATGAAGAGGAAGAAAAAGGAGTGAATGAAAAGGAAGAAAAAGGAGTGAATGAAGAGGAAGAAAAAGGAGTGAATGAAGAGGACACGAAAGGAGTGAATGAGGAGGAAAAGAAAGGAGTGAATGAAGAGGAAAGGATAGGAGTGAATGAAGAGGAAGAAAAGGAGTGAATGAAGAGGAAGAAAAGGAGTGAATGAAGAAGAAAAGAAAGGAGTGAATGAAGAGGAAAAGAAAGGAGTGAATGAAGAGGAAAAGAAAGGAGTGAATGAAGAGGAAGAAAAAGGAGTGAATGAAGAGGAAAAGAAAGGAGTGAATGAAGAGGAAAAGAAAGTATTGAATGAAGAGGAAAGGAAAGGAGTGAATGAAGAGGAAGAAAAAGGAGTAAATGAAGAGGACAAGAAAGGAGTGAATGAAGAGGAAGAGAAAGGAGTGAATGTGAAGAGGAAATGAAATGGGTGCATTCCAGGCAGAGTAGGGACATGCATGAACAAGAATATGAAAGCCAACATTCAGAATGACTTGTACCAAAACACCACGAGACTGGCGGCCATATCAGCAGAGGAGAGACATACTATTTCCAGCCCCGGAAATGCAAGTGTCAGGTTGCAGCTGGAGCTGGTAACCCAACATGCCTGGCGGCGAGAATTGGGAATTTTCCTTCCAGTAAGCCTCAAACAGCGTAGTATATACATTACGATCTTCACAACCACAGTCACGCCAAGAATGCCATGTGTCATGGAGCCGTGAGCGGAGCGGCGTCGGAGGGAACGCGTCTCTAAACTGACGGGTTATGAGGCACATTCCGGCGGGAAACAGAGATCAAGATGAGATTTACGAAACAGAATTCGTGTCTATCCCGACTGACGAGTGTGAATAATCCTTGACAGCGGCCGACAAGTGGGACAAGGGAGAGGACACTGTGGTAGGACGAGAAGACACAGTCGTAAAAGAAGGGAAAAGTGAAAATACGGGAGAAAATGAACAAATTAGATATGAAAAGGCAGGAGCCCTTGTGAATCATAGCCTCGATGAACATCTCGGAAGATGTGATTCGCGAGGTAAGTTTACATACAGCGTTACTACAGCAGCGAAGGAGCACGTAGGCGGCCACACACACACACACACACACAGAGAGAGAGAGAGAGAGAGAGAGAGAGAGAGAGAGAGAGAGAGAGAGAGAGAGAGAGAGAGAGAGAGTGAATAAATCCAATCTCCCGGTAACGAGAGGTTATACACATACATAAGTTATTTGACGAAGATATATATATATATATATATATATATATATATATATATATATATATATATATATATATATATACACACACGAGGCTCAAACATTAGCGAGGTAAAATGATACTTTTTTCCTCACGAAGAGTAACCGTGAATATGGAAGCAGAGGTTCGACGATTTACAGCGGCTGTAAAAGAGGTGAGTGGGTCGGGAATATCTAGCGCAGGACCCGCCCAGGGAAGGGTCTTAAAACGAGGACCTGCGATGGACTGAGCTCAGCCAGGGGAAGTCCCGCAAGAGACCTGGGGGAAATGCAGTAATGGAGACGTACAGTAGCAGTAGTGGAAACTTATCTCGCTGCATCGCCTGTAATCTCCAAGGATAGGGATAAAATAGGTATGAAATGGGGGGGAGGTAATGGTGAAAAAAGAGACTTCTCCTGTAGCCGGTGCGAAAATCCCCGAAGACCTGCTCTCTCTCGACGGAAATGCTAAATTTATAGTTCTCCTGCGTCCTATGACCTCTTAAAGAGAAAGTCTTTTACTCACTTCTCATTAATGACCGCCGTTTAATCTCTGTGTGATAATCATCTAAACCATGAGAACTGTTTCAGCCTTTTGCATAGGATTATCGCCAGATACTGGAATGGCCTCAGACACTGAGTGTATAATGGATGTAATCTAATTGTAATTACCGTCACAGAGGCACACATCTCCTCGTCACTTTCATGTTCGAACTTAATTTTCATTACTTCATCTTGATCAATGCTAATATTTCTCATCTGCATCAACACCACCTCCGCTGAACTCTGTTAGAATGAGACAGGCACGTTCCTCTTCATCCCTAGATGTGATACTGCTTTGCTACACGAGTCGAGAGGCTTCGCCCTAACGTCGTGAGCGAGGCACACCGGCCTGCCTCAGAATCACTAAGCATTTCGACAAGAGCCTCTCAGGCATCCGAGTGCTGAGGCAGCCCTCCCAGCTCAGCCAGGACCTCACTGTCCCACTTCCTCGGGGCAGACAACGGACCCCCTCACTGTCCCACTTCCTCGGGGCAGACAACGAACCCTCTCACTGTCCCACTTCCTCGGGGCAGACAACGAACCCCCCCCTCACTGTCCCATTTCCTCGGGGCAGACAACGGACCCCATCACTGTCCCACTTCCTCGGGGCAGACAACGGACCCCCTCACTGTCCTACTTCCTTGGGGCAGACAACGAACCCCCTCACTGTCCCACTTCCTCGGGGCAGACAACGGACCCCCTCACTGTCCCACTTCCTCGGGGCAGTCAACGAACCCCCTCACTGTCCCACTTCCTCGGGGCAGAGAACGGACCCCCTCACTGTCCTACTTCCTCGGGGCAGACAACGAACCCCCTCACTGTCCCACTTCCTCGGGGCAGACAACGGACCCCCTCACTGTCCCACTTCCTCGGGGCAGACAACGGACCCCCAACCTGCCCAGCGCAGTTCTCTCTCTCTGGATGGGGATGGCTGGCGATCCCTCCAGGGTTTCCACTGAACGCCAGCTTCCCTCGGCTGGCTATTAGTAGACGTGGGAGATCCACATTCAACGTGGGATGATAAATTGGTTTCCATCGCCTGATCTTCCGCCAGTCTTCGCCAGATCCCACTGTGGCCCGGGGTTTGGTAGAGATGGCTAAGGGATTTCAGGGATTGGTTATCGTTGTGTCTCACTCCTATTATGGTGACGACTTAGAATCTTTTTCTTGTACGTTTGATATACGCTATATATATCTAAGCCCCTGGCGTCATATCTGGCGTTTGTGGATCATCTGTTCCTCCTGGGGCTCCCCTGAGTATGCTGGCGACTCTATATACTATTTTGTGGCCCTATTCTCTACATCCCCTCGGGTGTGGGTCTTCTCCTGGGGTGGTCTCCTTGAGCCTTCGGTAGTTCGTCTGGTCTTCAGTGCGTCTCGTGAATCCTTCATGACTTGTTTTTTTTTCTGTGTTGGTTGAAACGGCACAGGCAGCTGAGGACTGTTTGGGGATCTTAGGGTTGGTGTGTGTGTGTGTGTGTGTGTGTGTGTGTGTGTGTTGACGTTGGCAGCCTTGACGGGGGAAGAGAGTTGGAAGGCCTGAGGCCTAACTAACCCCCACAAGACCAACCAGGCCTTTGCTAGGTCGATATCGTCTGGATATTAGCCTTTTGTATTCGGTTATTCATTTATGAATCTGATTGGCTTTAGGTACGTATGTATGAGGGATATGAGCGTGAGTGTGTATGTATTTGTGGGCATGTGAGTGTCTGTGTGTCTGTGAGAGAGAGAGAGAGAGAGAGAGAGAGAGAGAGAGAGAGAGAGAGAGAGAGAGAGAGAGATGGTAGGTAGATAACATATCATCAGTATGGCCCTCTGTATCCTTCTGTACCACGAACTGAAGAGACGCCAGATGCACGTAGGTTTCCGGGGGGGCCACACCTGGTAAGAATTAAGCAGCGCTGGAGGGTGGCGGGTGTGGGTATGTATCGTCGAAATTAGAAACATGAAACAGAAATCTAAATTGCTTTAGAATTCCGGACAAGGGCTGGTATTTGTAGGAAAATCTAGGTATCCCCTTAAATATTCTGAAATTGCTCAATAACGTTTACCCGCTTGCGAATAGAAATCACGTTCTCTTAGATATTAAAATTTCATTTCGTGCTTTAATCTTCGTTGTACCAATTGTGTTATTTGCAGGTGAGGCTCAGTGTGGGAATATTAGTGTCACAAATTATGTAAACGAGACGGCGCTGAAACAATGGTGCTGAAAATTGCAAATGGGTTCGTGGCGATGTATATGTGAATATATATACATATATATATATATATATATATATATATATATATATATATATATATATATATATTATTTTTTTTTTTTTTTTTTTTTTATTATACTTTGTCGCTGTCTCCCGCGTTTGCGAGGTAGCGCAAGGAAACAGACGAAAGAAATGGCCCAACCCCCCCCCATACACATGTATATACATACGTCCACACACGCAAATATACATACCTACACAGCTTTCCATGGTTTACCCCAGACGCTTCACATGCCTTGATTCAATCCACTGACAGCACGTCGACCCCGGTATACCACATCGCTCCAATTCACTCTATTCCTTGCCCTCCTTTCACCCTCCTGCATGTTCAGGCCCCGATCACACAAAATCTCTTTCACTCCATCTTTCCACCTCCAATTTGGTCTCCCTCTTCTCCTTGTTCCCTCCACCTCCGACACATATATCCTCTTGGTCAATCTTTCCTCACTCATCCTCTCCATGTGCCCAAACCACTTCAAAACACCCTCTTCTGCTCTCTCAACCACGCTCTTTTTATTTCCACACATCTCTCTTACCCTTACGTTACTCACTCGATCAAACCACCTCACACCACACATTGTCCTCAAACATCTCATTTCCAGCACATCCATCCTCCTGCGCACAACTCTATCCATAGCCCACGCCTCGCAACCATACAACATTGTTGGAACCACTATTCCTTCAAACATACCCATTTTTGCTTTCCGAGATAATGTTCTCGACTTCCACACATTCTTCAAGGCCCCCAGATTTTCGCCCCCTCCCCCACCCTATGATCCACTTCCGCTTCCATGGTTCCATCCGCTGCCAGATCCACTCCCAGATATCTAAAACACTTCACTTCCTCCAGTTTTTCTCCATTCAAACTCACCTCCCAATTGACTTGACCCTCAACCCTACTGTACCTAATAACCTTGCTCTTATTCACATTTACTCTTAACTTTCTTCTTCCACACACTTTACCAAACTCAGTCACCAGCTTCTGCAGTTTCTCACATGAATCAGCCACCAGCGCTGTATCATCAGCGAACAACAACTGACTCACTTCCCAAGCTCTCTCATCCCCAACAGACTGCATACTTGCCCCTCTTTCCAAGACTCTTGCATTTACCTCCCTAACAACCCCATCCATAAACAAATTAAACAACCATGGAGACATCACACACCCCTGCCGCAAACCTACATTCACTGAGAACCAATCACTTTCCTCTCTTCCTACACGTACACATGCCTTACATCCTCGATAAAAACTTTTCACTGCTTCTAACAACTTTCCTCCCACACCATATATTCTTAATACCTTCCACAGAGCATCTCTATCAACTCTATCATATGCCTTCTCCAGATCCATAAATGCTACATACAAATCCATTTGCTTTTCTAAGTATTTCTCACATACATTCTTCAAAGCAAACACCTGATCCACACATCCTCTACCACTTCTGAAACCACACTGCTCTTCCCCAATCTGATGCTCTGTACATGCCTTCACCCTCTCAATCAATACCCTCCCATATAATTTACCAGGAATACTCAACAAACTTATACCTCTGTAATTTGAGCACTCACTCTTATCCCCTTTGCCTTTGTACAATGGCACTATGCACGCATTCCGCCAATCCTCAGGCACCTCACCATGAGTCATACATACATTAAATAACCTTACCAACCAGTCAACAATACAGTCACCCCCTTTTTTAATAAATTCCACTGCAATACCATCCAAACCTGCTGCCTTGCCGGCTTTCATCTTCCGCAAAGCTTTCACTACCTCTTCTCTGTTTACCAAATCATTTTCCCTAACCCTCTCACTTTGCACACCACCTCGACCAAAACACCCTATATCTGCCACTCTATCATCAAACACATTCAACAAACCTTCAAAATACTCACTCCATCTCCTTCTCACATCACCACTACTTGTTATCACCTCCCCATTTGCGCCCTTCACCGAAGTTCCCATTTGCTCCCTTGTCTTACGCACTTTATTTACCTCCTTCCAGAACATCTTTTTATTCTCCCTAAAATATATATATATATATATATATATATATATATATATATATATATATATATATATATATATATATATATATAAATATATAATTCATCTACACATGCAGAATATTTTCTGTAATATAGTGTCTTTTGACGACAAATACATATTTAGCTCACTTGTTTTCTGTCATTTTCCTCAATTTTTCTCACCATACATTTCTCTTTATCAAAATAAATGTTGATTACACGTCCTAACATTCATTTTCACATTATATTCGAAATATCTACGAGGAGTTTCGGACACACAAACACTGCCCATTTTCGGTCAACAGACTTACAAACGATACGATGCAAAGGAAACAAAAAAGGTGAGGAAACACGAGTGAGTCCCATCTTGTAGTGTTGTGGAAGTGACCAAGATCGAAGGTAATATCTTGATCCTGGGTTCCACGTTCTCTTGAAGTTCGTGCGTGGTTGTGGGAGATTCCATCGGGTCCCTGCAACTGGTGGAGGTAGTGAGTGACCGTCACTTGTCGTGTGGCTGAGAATAGGTGCATGATACTAGCATGCCCTGTGCTTTGATGTATGTAAAGTCATGCAGAGTCTTGGCCAAATATCTCAGTAGTATTTTTGTCCATCTAGCGACAGGATGGCGGGAAAAGTTTATATGAAGTTGGAGTTGCAAATGTATTTCGGGTGATCCCTTTTGGTGGTGAGTTCTAAGACGATGACCGAATGTTGTAGTGTTCAAACCTCTGTAGTTTAAGTAACCTTGACGTTTAATAGCCTTCACCAGGGTAGGGGTGGTTGTCATTTACATTTCCGTATCGCAGCGGATATCTTATCCGTGCATCTATGATTTTCTTGCTCTTATAGTAGGTGATGATGCTGAGACGATCTTCACTAGTTTTATCATCTATAGGACACGTCCGTCAGTCAGACAGACAAGAGATATGGAGCTCCTTCCTGTACAAATCCCACTGGACTGTTCCGGGTCGCAAGATGAATGGTCAGAAAAACTGAAAAATCATAAGAAAACTAAAGAATTATCTTCTTAGTCTTACATTTTGTATGTTGTAAACACAAGAAAAATGCTTCCACGTGTAGGCTTCATGATAGGCGAAGGTATTTGGCATATTATAAATCATCTAATACCCTATTTTCAGTCATCATTTGCCCCTCTTAATAGCAATTGGAAATTCAGATTTCTTCCGATTGGTGTTTACCCTCGTGACAGATCAAATATCCTCAGAGAAGGAGAACCAATCACTTGACATACATTTCGTGTGCTGTGACACTTCAATTCTCAGTCTTGATATTCTTTTTTTCCTCCTCTGATGGTGCTTCCTATTTCTCCTCTTCCCAGTGCACCAATGTCTTGTGAAAACAAACATCATCCCCACCATCTGTGCTGGCTTCTGTTACTGTACCGATGAGGAGGGAGAGAAAAATTTATGGATAGAATTAACGTTGTCTTTGCAGTTAACTGAACTTCTGTAGTTTCAGTATTTCCAAACTTACAATAATGCCAATGATCTTAGGCCTCTCCTTTTCTTGTATTCATATTGCCTTCACACGATTTCTCCCTTACTTGCATTTGATCAAACACTGTGTAGAAACCCTCAACCTTGCTCACGGCTTATCTCTAACATTACTCCGTCTGTATGTCAGATCATTTGCCTCATCGCGCTCGCTGTATCTTCCCACCTCATGCACCACACTAGCTGACCACATCTCGCATCATGACTTTTCTCTCATCAATCTCATCTCCCAGTTACAGGCAAGGAACTCCTAGTGCCTCACCACCCTTCAGTCCTCCTGTGTGCACTTTCCTCACCTTAACCTCCCACATTTTGGGGACGTCTGCCTCGTAATCACTCTAATCATACGCTGGTGTGATGCTTTTACCACACCCGAAAGTCTGTAGGCGACCCGAGAGGAATTTCCTCGTCGGGAGGTAATATCGGGGATGTACTCACAGGGGTTTTCTTCGTCAACTCCGCTCAGCACCGAACTTAGCCAACAGTTCTTGGAAAACCCTCTTGTTGTGAGCTGTGGGTGAAGGAGATCAGACATTCTGGGGGTACTCAGAGAGATAGGTTGTGTACAGGTTGAATATATATATATATATGTAAATGTAGCTTGTGACACTACGAAGCCGCCGGAGGAAACCATGGAAAGGTCTTTGGAACCTGTTTGTGGACAGGAGGTTGTGGTTTCAGTGCACTGCACACGACAGCTAGAGAATGGATGTGAACAAACGCAGCCTTTCTTCGTCTGTTCCTAGACTCTGTAGGCTCGAGATTACTCCAGGGGTGAAAAGCGTCACTTGGAGTATAGTCTCGTCAAAGAGCTTCCCACTCCAAAGGAGTTTACACTTCCCTCCTACTGGAAGTAGTGTAGCCTCAGGCTGCAGGAGGCTTTAGAAAGAAAGAACAAGAGGTTCGTGGAGGTCTCACATCTCGAAACACTGGGTCAACGGATGATATCTTTCAAGTGACTTGTTTTGGACGACCGAGTCTCACAGGGCACAGATGGTCAGGAAGACCGAGTCTCACAGGGCACAGGTGGTCTGGATGACCGAGTCCCACAGGCCACAGGACATCAGGCATAAGAGAGGAGGGGGGGAACTACTGTATGACTGTCAGTATCCACATAGCTGCTGAAAAGAAGATCCATTTTCTACGTCTTTGTGATCTAGACTAAATAGTACATACCTGCCTCACATCACATTGTACCCAACTGTCATGGGTAATATGGGAATATGAAGTCGGACGTTCGCACTGATCGCTGAAAGGTATTTGATATTGAAAAAAAACGACCAAAATACCTAGTTCCCGATTAAATCATCAGTGTGATTATAATCACACGGCTAATCTCACACGGTAAATTAAAACTATGTAGCTTATTCAGTATTCAAAACCATACAAGGTAGGTTTCATTAATCACAGTACTGATTTTTACTCTCTTTTCTTTTTCAGATCACTTCCTATTAATGCCTTTGACAAACCGCTATTTTCAGCGAGAGCTCATGGTCTATTCAGGTTGATTAAATTCCATCAGAAATACCTTATATTTCTTGATACTTTTTTAGATATCAAAGTTTGGTTTCTGAAACCACATTAAGTCATTTCGCCATTCATTTTACTGATGCCGCGACTCTATCTTCGTTTACTTATACCTTCTGATTTTTACCACACTGATCCGTGAGTTTCCGATAAATTCCACTATTACATACAGCTTCGAAAGGATCCAGTGGTCTTCTGTTGTCTGAATTCCTTTATATTCCTTGGTATTGTCTCATAACATCTGGCAAGTGTACGAAAGCAGAACGATTTAGCGTAATTCTCTTTTTTTTTCTAGATATCAGGAAGTAGGTATGACAGCGAACTGAGCCAAGGAAACCAGAGTGAGTGAGAGAGAGAGAGAGAGAGAGAGAGAGAGAGAGAGAGAGAGAGAGAGAGAGAGAGAGAGAGAGACAGAGAGAGAGAGAGGACGGGCATGTTTGATGGTATGGCATATCCAACGGTGTTGTATGGCTGCGAGGCGTGGGTTCTGTTGATGAGAAAATACGGAAGTGGGTGGATGTGATAGTGAAATGTTTGAAGATGATTTGGGGTGTGAGAAGACTCAAGCGAGAGATGATGAGAGAGAGAGAGAGAGAGAGAGAGAGAGAGAGAGAGAGAGAGAGAGAGAGAGAGAGAGAGAGAGAGAGAGAGAGAGAGGTGTTGTAGAACGAAGTGTATAGTTGAGAGAGCAGAAGAGAGCGTGCTGAAATGGTCTGGACATATGGAGAGGATGAGTGAAGAGAGGTTGACAAAGAGGACATAAATATTGAATGTCAAGGGAACGAAGAAGAGCGGGGGATATCAAGGTGGAGGCGGAAGGATGGAGTGAGTGATGTTTTCAGTGCTCATGGTCTGGACATGAAGGAAGATGATACGAGGCGTGCTTGGGATAGAGTAAATTGAAGCCATGTGCAATACAGGGGGACGACCACCCCTTTGTCAGTGGGTTTTTTCACCAGGGCATAGGAAGTAGTCAGGAGAAACCACAAGAAGGTCTTTGAGGCCTGGTTGTAGATACGGGACTGTGGCTTCGGTGCATAATGACAACGAGAAAGTGGATGTGAGCAAAGGAGATTCAATCTTCGTCTGTTCTTCGTGCTACCTCACTGACGTGGAAAATGTCGAGAAAATCATCATATATATATATATATATATATATATATATATATATATATATATATATATATATATATATATATATATATATATATCCCTGGGGACAAGGGAGAAAGAATACTTCCCACGTATTCCCTGCGTGTCGTAGAAGGCAACTAAAAGAGGAGGGCGCGGGAGCCTGGAAATCCTCCCCTCCCGTTTTTAATTTTCCAAAAGAAGGAACAGAGAAGGGGGCCAAGTGAGGATATTTCCTCAAAGGCTGAGTTGTCTGCTCTTAATGCTACCTTGCTAACGAGGGAA
Organism: Panulirus ornatus; assembly: GCF_036320965.1. Taxonomy (NCBI): domain Eukaryota; kingdom Metazoa; phylum Arthropoda; class Malacostraca; order Decapoda; family Palinuridae; genus Panulirus; species Panulirus ornatus. The sequence goes on along the minus strand of NC_092292.1, from coordinate 10,767,035 downwards.
ATGCGAATAGTATATATATATATATATATATATATATATATATATATATATATATATATATATATATATATATATATATATATATTCCTATGAGTCCACGGGATAAATGAAACACGATAAGTTCCCAAGTGCACTTTCGTGTAATAATCACACCATCAGGGGAGACACAAGAGAGAAACATGACAGTCAGTTGATATACATCGAAGAGACGAAGCTAGGACGCCATTTGGTAAACATATATATATATATATATATATATATATATATATATACAGGGAGCAGCTACTGGCCAAGGGCGAGGCAGGGATACTTGACCCCTGGTACACGCTAAAACTATACGTTCTTCTTAATTTCTTATCCCCGCCGATATCCTGCTGAACTAGTCTTTCCGAAGCGCTTCGCTGGGTCTCCAGGAGGCTCCGAGCAGCTCATGAATCTAAATAGTCGGATTTTCCCGTCTACCGAGCGAGCAACCAGGCCACGGGAATATAGAACGGAGCGCCTACTTACTTCCCTATTAGGATACATGCTTCGGCGCTGCCGGCCGGCCCAGATAACCTTATGTTGCGCTCATGTTCCCCATCTTCATTCTTGAACAAGAAAATGAGTGGAAAAAAATGAGAAGTATGGCTTTAAACGCAGGTATCTTTAATCCCATCTTTCTTATATATATATATATATATATATATATATATATATATATATATATATATATATATATACCTTTTTTTTATTTATTTATTATACTTTACCGCTGTCTCCCACGTTAGCGAGGTAGCGCAAGGAAACAGACGAAAGAATGGCCCAACCCACCCACATACACATGTATATACATACATGTCCAAGCACGCACATATGCATACCTATACATTTCAACGTATACATATACATACATACACAGACGTATAAACCAACGTTTATATAATTTCTCTCGAGTGTACTAACTCGCTCTCATGTAATCCACTCGTTTTTCCCGTTTTAAGGATTTAAGGTAACAACAAGATCGCTCCTGAAGGAAGGTTGAAGACCAGACACAGATGGTATAAGGGGAGTCGTGTAGATTACAAGCTCTATCCCCATGATAATGACGTTACTTGGTACGCTTGAGTACAGTGGTATGACCCTAGAGAACAAGGGTATGCGTGACTCTCTTTGTGCTATGGTACGACACTTGAGAAAGACGATATGTGTGACTCTTTGAGTTGATATACGACTCCTTGCGAACGAAGGTATATGTGACCCCTCTTGCACAATGGTACGACCCTTGAGCAAAAGGGTATGTGTGACCCTTGAGTACGATGGTATGACCTTTGAGCACGACGGTGTGTGTGTGACCCTTGAGTACGTTGGTACGACCCCCTTGGGTACGGATGCTAGACCCTCGACCTAACTCTTACGGTTCATGTCAAAGACCAGGTCATCATCACACCTTACCATCGTAACGCCGTGTTCAAGGATCGTACCATCATACTCCAAGGGTTACGTAATCGACCTCGCGTCATATAACAGAACTTTGGCATAAAATCTACGATCTCAAAACAACATTCAATTGAAAACTACTGTAAATAAGAAATTCTACCTCTAAAATACTTGTAAACCTGTAAAACACTTTACATGAGAATGAATGCTAGAAATAAGCAATGCAACGTGAGGAGCTGTCCCGTTCCAGAACTTAGGTCAAGGAATGAAGTAGCACAAGAAACCCAATGCACACCGCGTCTCATTCCTCTGCAACAGCTGGTCTTATCGTCGAGACAAACAGCGGAGTTAAGGATTCCTGGACAGCCATATCAGCGGGAGTTCCATCCTTCATGCTTGTAGAACCCGTGCGAGGCAGACGTTAATCAAAACAGATCCATGCAAAGGAACGGCCAGGAAGATATTTTCATCGGAGGAGACTCAACAAGTTCAGTTTCCTTCTTCGCTTTCGTTCGTCGAGCGTGGCATGGCATGGCTGAAGATAACAGAAGAATGAATGACAAATGCTGAGGTGGGGGAGACGAGACATGAAAACAGAGCGGGTACAGGACTCCTGCTCCAGTCGACTAGAGAGAGGGTGGGACACGAGTTGTTTATGCTCCTGTAGAGACGTACCAGAGCAAAATACATTTGCCGTATTGTGACAAATGTATTGAAGAACAGCCTCGGATTCAAAGACGACAAACAACCGTCGACAATCGTTATCTGGGAAGGATCAAATGGGCTTGTTTGAAGGTACAGTACTCCCGGCAATGTTGTTGTTGTGTTGCGAGGCGCGGGCTATATAGATGAGGATGCGCGGAGGAGGGTGGATGTGTTGGAAATGGAATGCTTGAGGACAGTGTGTGATGTGAGGTGGTTTGACTGAGTAATGAAACAGTAAGAACGATGTGTGGTAATATGAAGGGTGTGGTTGAGAAAATGAAGAGCGTGTGTTATAAAGGTTTGGACATATGGAGAGAATGAGTGAGGAGAGGTTTACGAAAAGGATGTATGTGTCAGATGTGGAGGGGATAAGAGAATGGGGACACCAATTGGAAATGGGAGGATGAAGTGTAAAATATTTTGAGCGATCAGGGCCTGAACATGCAGGAGGATAAAAGGCATGCACGGGATAGATAACATTGGGACGATGTGGTATAGAGGGGTCGACGTGAAGTCAATGGACTGAATCAGAGCATGGGAAGCGGCCGGGGGAAACTATGGAGAGGTCTGTAGGGCCTGGTTGTGGATGTGGTTGTAAAAAACGGCGATCACGTATGGGTTATAAATATATATATATATATATATATATATATATATATATATATATATATATATATATATATATATATATCACAGTGAAGCTCTTTCATCTACGACCATCCTATCTCCATCCTTCACTTCATATCAACACGGCTACCGTGTGCCAGGACATCTGTACCATTCCCTAACACTTCTGGAAACCAAAAGAAAAAACACAAATGCAGAAAAAAAGACAGATCTCCCCGACTATCAAAGTTTCAGGGTACGTCGTGTTAGCTCTTTGCTTACGAAACATTCACTTGCCTTCCCTCAAAGGAAAGCGCCACTAAACATGTCTGACTAAATGGCCAGTCTCTTAGGGAGCGGCTGCTGAACATTCCAGGGAATTGTGAGGTCTAGTAATCCTCTTCGCCTCCCTGAGGAGCGCATGAACAGTTTCTGAGAAAGGACGGAAATCAACGCGACTTTTAGAAATGGTAAATGCCTGTGTGTGTGTGTGTGTGTTTGTGTGTGTGTGTGTGTGTGTGTGTGTGTGTGTGTGTGTGTGTGTGTACATTTCTGGCAGAGATGAAGGTATGGCACCAGCTGCGTTCCATCTGTTTCGACAGCTGCAATCATTTTCTCTCAGTCTTTCCAGCTCTCTCGACTACATCCCAACTCTTCTTTATTTCTCTCTCTCTCAATAGTGAAAATAGACTTTCACTTGGTCTATTTCTTTTCCCAAATACGTTCATCATCCAGGACACACATACAACCGCTTGTGATGATGTGATCAGCAGACTTCCGAAGCATTGAAGATTTTTTGAGATCATTCCTTTTTCCCATCTGACAAAGGCTCTCCGTAAAACCAAAAGGATGTGACATTGTTGTGCACAAGATTGTATGCTCATTGCATGTTGAAATATACATTCTGATACGTCGTTGGCATAGCGTTCTTGAGGGTTAGTCGCAAATTGAGTAAGCAAGACTTAAAACGGCTTGTAATGGCTCTATATGCGATATGTAATGCGAGAAAGCCTCTCTCTGTCTAAATATTACATTCCACTTGAGTTTCAGCGTCTGTAAGTGTTCATGTGTGTTCTCCATTGCAAGAGAGTTATTCCGTTTCTGTGTCTAATCCTTCCACAGTGTTTCAGTAAGTGATCCAGCTAGATTTTCCGCGTGTAATCCATTATGTTCCAATATTAATTGCATTTCAATATTTTCTACCAATGATGTTTCCGTAAGTTTCCATCACACACGCAACATATCTGTTCCGTTTGGTGTACCACAATGGTTTGTCTGCCTACTGTTGTGCGTACACTGTGCTCTGGTGTTTGATCATTGCCCTTAATCAAGGTCTATCTGTTAGTATTCAAAAACTACAAATTGCGTGTGACTTCAAAACAGTTTATCTTTTCATGTTCCTTCTTTATTTAGTGAGATATGACGGATCTAGGTAAAGATTCTTCAATGATAGTCCACGTCATCTTTTTCCCTTGAAAGATTTCTTTCTCTTTCAAGTATCTAGAATTGAAAGTATATCTACTTATATAACTTGACTGTGAGGGTGTGAGGATGACGACTCGTGTGATGTGGACTGAGGACTTGTACTGTGTATACAACTCCTGCTGAGGGTCTTACCATAAGACAATAGCATGACCTGACCGACGTCTGTTCCTAGGAAGGTGTTGGTCCCCACTTGCTGTAGCTTGGTGGTCAAACTGGTAATGACCCGAGATCATGACTCTCACTGCTTCACTCTCACTGCCTCTGTTTCTCACACTACTGCGGCACTGTCGGCTTCTGTCACTCACACTACTGCGGCACTGTCGCCTTCTGTCACTCACACTACTGCGGCACTGTCGCCTTCTGTCACTCACACTACTGTGGCACTGTCGGCTTCTGTCACTCACACTACTGTGGCACTGTCGGCTTCTGTCACTCACACTACTGCGGCACTGTCGGCTTCTGTCACTCACACTACTGCGGCACTGTCGGCTTCTGTCACTCACACTACTGTGGCACTGTCGGCTTCTGTCACTCACACTACTTCACACTCTGATTCTGTCACTCACACTACTGCGGCACTGTCGCCTTCTGTCACTCACACTACTGAGGCACTGTCGGCTTCTGTCACTCACACTACTGTGGCACTGTCGGCTTCTGTCACTCACACTACTTCACACTCTGATTCTGTCACTCACACTACTGCGGCACTGTCGCCTTCTGTCACTCACACTACTGTGGCACTGTCGGCTTCTGTCACTCACACTACTTCACACTCTGATTCTGTCACTCACACTACTGCGGCACTGTCGCCTTCTGTCACTCACACTACTGAGGCACTGTCGGCTTCTGTCACTCACACTACTGTGGCACTGTCGGCTTCTGTCACTCACACTACTTCACACTCTGATTCTGTCACTCACACTACTGTGGCACTGTCGCCTTCTGTCACTCACACTACTTCACACTCTGATTCTGTCACTCACACTACTGCGGCACTGTCGGCTTCTGTCACTCACACTACTTCACACTCTGATTTTGTCACACATTGCTGCACACTATTGCACTTTTACACACACTCTTTCTACTGCACGTACTGTTGCACCCCCTTTCCTACACTTAACACTCTTACATCCTCTGTTCCTGCGCTTAACACTCTTACACCCTTTGCTCCTGCGCTTAACACTCTTACACCCTCTGTACCTGCGCTTAATACTCTTACACCCTCTGTTTCTGCGCTTAATACTCTTACACCCTCTGTTTCTGCGCTTAATACTCTTACACCCTCTGTTTCTGCGCTTAATACTCTTACATCCTCTGTTCCTGCGCTTAATACTCTTACACCCTCTGTTTCTGCGCTTAACACCCTTACACCCTCTGTACCTGCGCTTAACACTCTTACACCCTTTGCTCCTGCGCTTAATACTCTTGCACCCTCTAGCTCTGCTACTCAGACTGTTGCACTCTATTCTCGCTAAGCACACTGCTGGTGCAGGAGTTTGCATTAATGACACATTCACAGGCATAGGTTCGCATACTGGCCACGGCAGCCGGTACGCAGTAAACCCAGCTGTTCATCCTCCATTGATGCTGGACGACGGAGTGGATACCTGGCACAGGCTAAGGTGTATCATATGTACATATTTTCTCTTATACAAGTTCGCCATCTCCCGCATGAGTGCGGTAGCGTCCACACCAGATGACTGATCCTTAAAGGACAAAAGATCCTCATTTGGCTCTTTCTCTTGTTCCTTCCTTTGGAAAGTAATACAGGAGGTGAAGATTTCCAGACACCACACTCCCGCCCCTCTGAGTCATCCTCTACAACACGCAGAATTAACGTGGGCAATATATATATATATATATATATATATATATATATATATATATATATATATGTCTCCATGGTTGTTTAATTTGTTTATGGATGGGGTTGTAAGGGAGGTAAATGCAAGAGTCCTGGAAAGAGGGGCAAGTATGAAGTCTGTTGGGGATGAGAGAGCTTGGGAAGTGAGTCAGTTGTTGTTCGCTGATGATACAGCGCTGGTGGCTGATTCATGTGAGAAACTGCAGAAGCTGGTGACTGAGTTTGGTAAAGTGTGTGGAAGAAGAAAGTTGAGAGTAAATGTGAATAAGAGCAAGGTTATTAGGTACAGTAGGGGTGAGGGTCAAGTCAATTGGGAGGTGAGTTTGAATGGAGAAAAACTGGAGGAAGTGAAGTGTTTTAGATATCTGGGAGTGGATCTGTCAGCGGATGGAACCATGGAAGCGGAAGTGGATCATAGGGTGGGGGAGGGGGCGAAAATTTTGGGAGCCTTGGAAAATGTGTGGAAGTCGAGAACATTATCTCGGAAAGCAAAAATGGGTATGTTTGAGGGAATAGTGGTTCCAACAATGTTGTATGGTTGCGAGGCGTGGGCTATGGATAGAGATGTGCGCAGGAGGATGGATGTGCTGGAAATGAGATGTTTGAGGACAATGTGTGGTGTGAGGTGGTTTGATCGAGTAAGTAACGTAAGGGTAAGAGAGATGTGTGGAAATAAAAAGAGCGTGGTTGAGAGAGCAGAAGAGGGTGTTTTGAAATGGTTTGGGCACATGGAGAGAATGAGTGAGGAGAGATTGACCAAGAGGATATATGTGTCGGAGGTGGAGGGAACGAGGAGAAGAGGGAGACCAAATTGGAGGTGGAAAGATGGAGTGAAAAAGATTTTGTGTGATCGGGGCCTGAACATGCAGGAGGGTGAAAGGAGGGCAAGAAATAGAGTGAATTGGAGTCATGTGGTATACAGGGGTTGACGTGCTGTCAGTGGATTGAAGCAAGGCATGTGAAGCGTCTGGGGTAAACCATGGAAAGCTGTGTAGGTATGTATATTTGCGTGTGTGGACGTGTGTATGTACATGTGTATGGGGGGGGGGGGTTGGGCCATTTCTTTCGTCTGTTTCCTTGCGCTACCTCGCAAACGCGGGAGACAGCGACAAATTATAAAAAAAAAAAAAAAAAAAAAAAATATATATATATATATATATATATATATATATATATATATATATTCTTTTCTTTCAAACTATTCGCCATTTCCCGCATTAGCGAGGTAGCGTTAAGAACATAGGACTGGGCCTTTGAGGGAATATCCTCACCTGGCCCCCTTCTCTGTTCCTTCATTTGGAAAATTAAGAAAAAAATGAGAGGGGAGGATTTCCAGCCCCCCGCTCCCTTCCCTTTTAGTCGCCTTCTACGACACGCAGGGAATACGTGGGAAGTATTCTTTCTCCCCTATCCCCAGGGATAATATATATATATATATATATATATATATATATATATATATATATATATATATATATATATATATACACAGCGTAAATGCGAAGGCCTTGATACGGGCATTCAGTTCCTCGTGTTTTCTCACTTAACGTAAATATAACGAGTATTTATGTGTACACTTCTCGTAGTCTAACGTGAATTTCGTCCACCTGATGACCTACACCAGTTGTTCCCCCATACCCCACCCACCCACCTCTCTCTCTCTCTCTCTCTCTCTCTCTCTCTCTCTCTCTCTCTCTCTCTCTCTCTCTCTCAATCAATCATCATTATCTTCGAACAGAAAAGAACCTCCGCGTACCATACGAAATCCAATTTTCAGAGAGAGAAAAAAAAAGCCTTCATGACCCAGGTCAATTTCATATATATATATATATATATATATATATATATATATATATATATATATATATATATATATATATATACAGCTTGGGAGCTAGAGAATATCTTATAGAAAATTATTTCTATTCTCAAGGGAGACCCAACGTCAGAGGATAATGATGCCAAAAATAAAAAAGAAAATGGAATACATAGAAAATGCCAAGCCCGCCAAATCTGCAAACTTGATACATTCTGCTATTGTTTGCCTCATCAAGACGTAGAGGAGCCTCTTGCAAAGAGAAACAGAAGGAGAAAGAACTTCACTTTAAAAAAACGAGAGAAACCAGACGAAGAAATATTCCGAACCGGTGTCACTTATGTACCGAACCAGCTCCAATCATGAGATCTTTCCGTGTGTCTTAGTAATGTTCCCGGACGGTGAGGAAGTTCGAAGCACGAGCCATTTTCCCCTCTCTCTCATACTTTCCTCGTCTTAATAGCCAGGACGATTTCATGGCTTCTTCTCATGGCGCATCGATCTTCGAAAGGTCTTTAGGGCGTTTGGCAGTGTCAACTACCCATGGCAAATTAGAATCTAGTTTTCGTGACTTCGTCTGTATTGCAGCATTTATGTGTTCCAGGCTGGAACACTATGTAAGCTTCAATTTGTATTCTAATACCTCCCCAGTGTGTATGTTTCAGAGTATGTGCCAAAAGACATGTTTCAGCGTTTCAATTAAGAGCTTCCCTGTGATTCCAGAGTATAAATCCTATTGTGTATACTCTAGTAAGGGACTCAATACGTAGGCCAGTGACTTTGTAGGTGTATCTTTGCGTTCGTTTTACCGTACGCATCACAGTGAGTAACGGGACATTACTTGTACGTAATACTCTCAGTAGTCGCTCACGTGCAAGAAGCTCCCAATTACTGTTATGTTTCTGAATGTCCAATTATCCTCAGAAACTCCGTCTTTAGTTTGTTTCAGTAGCGTCATTCTGTAGGAAACGGGTCGACCTTCGTCCCGCAATGAATCCTTAACAAGTTTGTCTTTGTGAGAGTATATACTTTTATTGTCAACCGGATAATACATGACGTTGTTACACCATGGCTACCGAGACGTCGCGGGCAAGGGAATGCGCTAATGATGGCCATCACATGTACGCTACACACACTTGCCTGGGGGACCGACTGCCGCGCCTCTGGGAGACGTGGAGGGTCGTGAGTGACTCATGGTCTAGCAGTACTAACCCCCCGCCCCACAGAAATCCTCATAGTTCCAGTTACTCAAGGATACGAGGAACTCTAGTGGTGATGCTGTCATTAAACACGTTTTTTAAACGCCTCAAAAATATACAGTAAATCATTCCTCTCTAATTTCTTACCCATTTTCTTTCGCTTTCATGTTTCCTTCAGGGTTCGGCCTCAGTAAGGACTCCCGCACGGGGCTGGAGCCTTTGACGTAACAAGAGGAAACAGAAGGGAGCCGTCCATCACGGTTAATTTGTTGACTCCAGAGCAGCTTGGTGGCTGCTAATGGCCTGAGGGTTTGGTGGTTCTTATTGCTGCATCACCATCTTCAATGGCTCGCGCTGCTGCAACCACCGCCTCTCGTTAACCACACGATGCCACACGCTTCCATGCCCCCATCACTTGGATTAAAGAACCTTCAATCTCCGGGACGAACAGAACTACAACCTTTTACTCTGAGACGCATGTCTACCTATCTATCCGTTGCTCACACTCGTGACACTGAGAAAACAGCAACATGCGCTTCCTCTGTTACACACACACACACACACACACACACACACTGATCTCTGTTACTGTTGAAACTTCTGTTTCTATAACTTACTTCCCGTCTTACTTATATCGCTACACTTTGCGTCACTCTTCCATCCTCTGAGCTATCGGATCACTGTGGATATAAAAGACTCCCGAAGAAAATAATCTTTTAAAGTCTCAAAACCTTTATTTTTTTCTTCTTTTCTATTTTATGGCTTCGGTTTTTCATTGCTCTCAACCGGAAACCTTTACGGATCAAGACGAACTAAACTCACCGGCCGGTCGGTATTTCGAAGACGTCCCGACCCTCACGGATTATGGCAGAGACCAATAACCTTCCACTTTTACGGTGGGCCCTCCTCCAGAGGCCCCAGCTAGAAGAGGGAAGTATAAAGTTGCACGGGCTTTTACGGCAGAGCAGAAGGTCCAGCATCTGCCGCAAGCCGCTCTGTCAGCCAGCCCAGCTGTCGTTGTCTGCCCTCGGCTCTGGAGGAAACATATACGCCATTTGTCATGTATTTTTTTTCTAGCGTAAGAGAGAAAAAAAAAGCACACATATTAAAGACAAAACCGAACGTATATCACTTTGATTTTTTTTTCCCCAACTCTGATCCTCATCTCTCGTCTGGTCCAACACAGGCTTTTCCCTCAGTAGTCGAACGAACTTGGTTTCTAAGAAGCCATTAATGGTCCTCTTCAGCTTTTAATGACCGCCAGCTTCGGATCAATGGAATTATGCCGTTCGGTTTACTGTGCCTCAATGTGTTTTGTATTGTAGGAGTTGGAAGACATGCTTAATGGGATTTGGTCTCGGGTGATTTCAAGTGTGTGTGTGTGTGTGTGTGTGTGTGTGTGTGTGTGTGTGTGTGTGTGTGTGTTTGAGCACATCTTAATAATATTCTTTCTGAACTGGTGAAGACGCCTTCTCTTGAACACTCTATATTATCAAATAGCCTTTCAGAAATCAAAGTACTGCCGTCATTCGCAGTTTGCTTGTGCAGTCTGGTTCAGCCATCCACCAGCCTTACACTGAAATAGAGTCTTCTTGACGTCCTCTCAGTAGAACCCTTCTTGCCTAACTTCTTGTTGTGGTCTCGAGTTACTCTGGTTCTGCAGTTCATGAAGAACTGTTCACTGTCGATGTCGTCCAACTGATTAAGAAACTTGAAACCTGTATACACATTACCTCTCTCTTTCTCTTTTCTCTCTTCCATAGTGAACAGATCTTTACCGCTCTGCCTCTCACTATACCTCGTCTCTCCTAATTCTGGTATCGTCATCGTTTCCTTCTTCTGTTCCCTTTCGGTCGGGTCGTCAGGTTTCTTTAGGTGCGATGAACAGGCGTAAGAGACATAATCTATCGTTGGTCTCACACAGGTTATGGACAGCTCATCAAACACTCACTTATCCATACTTATCCATGTACTTGAATGCAACAGTAATAATTGTCGGCACACAGTTGGTCCTCTTTCACAGTTCTGACGATATGTATCTCTGGTGACAAGTCTGGCACAATGTTAGGTATCTTTCAAACATACATCCCTGTGGCTTATAAATCCCAACGGTTGATATATTCTATTCTATGTTGAAGGCTCTAGTCACAAACACAAGAGTCCATATCAAGGCCGGGCCTTAGCTGAAATATAGAGAATTATGAAACGGAAAAAGAATCGACAAGAGAAAGTATTTACGAGTTCTCTTTCACAGTTTCCCATCCTCTTTACCTTCCACATATTGACTGAACTTCGTCATGCATTCAATTGACCAACTATGAAGTTTACCCAAGTTCCCCTATAAACTGATGCGATCATTGTATTCATTATATCTCCCTTATGACTGAGGTATCATCTGCAAATAGATTCCTGTCCATCAGGCAGGTGAGTTACGTGCATGAAGAACAGTAGCGGGTCCAGAACTCAGTCCTACGGCACGCCATTAGTTGCTCCAGACCATTTCGAAAATCCTAGTCGAAACTGCGTCTTTCGCTCCCATCCACAATGCATGAGATGATAATTCGTCCCATGCAGGAGTCTGCCTCTTATTCTTGCCTGCAGATCCAACTTCTTAACGTCCAATGAAGGTGTCGATAGCTTTCTGGTGGTTCAAAATCACAGTCTATCTGTCCATCGATCTTATGCAGTTGTATGTGCGTTCACCCACTTGCACTGTACAGGAAGGAGAGTTTACACTCATGAGGCCACATCTGAACCTCTCCTAATCCCCATACAGCTTTTCACAGATGTGTGTGTGTATGTATAGATATATGTTTACGTGTTTCCTTTTTCGTGCGTATATATATATATATATATATATATATATATATATATATATATATATATATATATATATATATATATACATATATATATATATATATATTATCCCTGGGGATAGGGGAGAAAGAATACTTCCCACGTATTCCCTGCGTGTCGTAGAAGGCGACTAAAAGGGGAGGGAGCGGGGGGCTGGAAATCCTCCCCTCTCATTATTCTTTTTTTAATTTTCCAAAAGAAGGAACAGAGAAGGGGGCCAGGTGAGGATATTCCCTCAAAAGCCCAGTTCTCTGTTCTCAACGCTACCTCGCTAATGCGGGAAATGGCGAATAGTTTGAAAGAAAAGAAAATATATATATATATATATATATATATATATATATATATATATATATATATATATATATATATATATATATATGCCTGAATAAAGACAAGTGTACATGTGTACGTGTTTGTTCAGTTGTATATGTGTTTTTGTATGTATATTCCTTAATGTGTATGCGTCCCTATGTGTATATTCCTTTATGTGTCTTTGTGTATATGTATGAGACTGTGTATATCAAAAGGCATGTATTCCGCCTGTATTTTTCTGTAATACAAATTGTATTTCTATCCCTCGTAATAGTGTATTTTCACTCGTGTATAACTGTGTGTGAGCGCTGCAACAAAGTGTTCCGCTGGGGTTTCAATTTGAATTCAAATATATGCATCACGACCTGGCATCCCTTCCTCCACCCCAGAATGTGTGTTCTAACACAGGGTATCAAAGCAACCTTTCTTGTACTTAGATCGAGGTTTGAACCATTGGGGAGCAGATGCCTATATCATCAAGACTTTAAAAATCACACTACGTTCATATATTGTAGTGTGCTCCATGATGATACACACACACACACAATATATATATATATATATATATATATATATATATATATATATATATATATATATATATATATATATATATTGTGTTTCCTTGCGCTACCTCGCAAACGCGGGAGACAGCGACAAAGTATAAAAAAAAAAAAAAAAAAAAATATATATATATATATATATATATATATATATATATATATATATATATATATATATATATATATACATATTTCTCTTTCAAACTATTCGCCATTTCCCGCGTTAGCAAGGTAGCGTTAAGAACAGAGGACTGGGCCTTTTTGGGAATATCCTCACCTGGCCCACTCTGTTCCTTCTTTTGGAAAATTAAAAAAAAAAAAAACGAGAGGGGAGGATTTCCAGCCCCCCGCTCCCTCCCCTTTTAGTCGCCTTCTACGACACGCAGGGAATACGTGGGAAGTATTCTTTCTCCCCTATCCCCAGGGATAATATATATATATATATATATATATATATATATATATATATATATATATATATATATATATATATATATACTCAAGCGTTTGTGCAATTTTGGTCTTGAACGTTAGTCTTTCACGGCCAAACCGCAGAGCCAAAGGCCCCAGTCTTTAGGTGTAGATATTTGAGGATCTGGACAAGCTCTTTCATGGCTGAAGCATAGCACCTAGAGGCTCCATGTACTGGGTGTGTAGGTACTTCAGAATCTAGGCAGGGCCTTAAACAGCCGCCACACGTTGGCCTTGGAGGCTGCCTTTCAAAAGCCTTATCGACTGCATTTCATTCACTGCCCTCATTCTAAATTAGGCCACCTTACAGCCTCGTATCATAATGAAGGTACATCAAGATCAAAGGGGAGGTGTCAAGGGCTCTTGAACTCAGTCTCAAGGGGCAATTAAGGCCAACATTTCAAACACGAGAGCTACTATAGCCATTTTATTTTTCCCCTCCGTGCAGCGCCGCACACAGATTCTTCACAGCAAACACCTGGCCCACACACACACACACACACATCCCCTACCGCTCAAATTGCCACAGTTTTCCTCCTCCCCAGTCTGATGCTCTGTGCATGCCACCAACCTCCCAACCCAGCAGCGCTCTCCCATACAACTTGCCAGGGTAACCAGAACTAGTATATCTACCTATGTTGACCTGCCCCAAGAACGTCTGTCTTCAAAGCGTCCTTCTATCACTCCAGGATCCATTTTTGCAGGAGTTAACTAAGCCTTCAGTCTGCGTTGCTTCTAGTAGTGGGTAGATGATGGACTTTATCTACCTGCTACTGGAAGCAGCGCAGTCTTCGAGCTGAGTTAGTGCATATGTATATATCATAAGATGGTTGTACTGTTTTGTGTGTCTCGTGTTCAATAAGGTGCATTCAGGATGTGTTCCCAGTGTTTCAGCACGTTTCATATTTAGGGGGACGAAAGTGTTGGGTAGAAAAGGGTGAAGAACACTGATTTTGTGCACGTGTGTATCGTGTTTATTTTTTGTTTTTCCTCATCATGAATCGACGTGTTTCCAGTAAATGTTTCCCCTAAATTTCTCATCTGTTTGCATTAATGTTTTAGTGTGTTTCACGTTGTGTTTCACTGAATGATCCGAAGTGTTCCAATCCATATTTCATTATACATCTATTATATATATATATATATATATATATATATATATATATATATATATATAGAATATGTTCATTATTTTTTATAACCACTGTGTTACAACAGGAACACCAATTTGCTCCAGCAGTTCGATGTTTCGCTTTAAAATAAGAAAGTGGGACACTTGTGAAGGCTTGTGAGAACAAACTGCTTGCAAATATTGTTGAATATTTTGTCTTTTACGAAACCTACCTTATGCTTTCTTTTTCACATTTGGCCGATAGCTCTACGCCTTCACCCTCCTCCAGACTGGCTGTCTAAAACCATCTACTAAATGCATTACATTCACAGAAATGAGGACCAGTCTGAGTGTAAATATTATAATGAACACCGCAGAGTAGAAGAATAACCAAATTCTCCTTAAACCCAAAACCTCACGTGTTAGGCTCGCCCGCCGCTGGAGATGATGACGAGAAACCCTTTTGTATACAGGATGTGTATATACATCCCCTCTGGTGTGGAGCGTATGTGTATTAACACAGAGGCTCGGTGGCGAAGGGTGGTGTATACCGTGGACTCTGTCTCTATGCTCGCGTGGCTGATCTTTCCCTCCCAGTAATAAACGCCCTTGTACTATACATCGACTTTGTCCTCCCCACTGATTATGTTACACACTTACTGCCTGTATCTCACTCACTCATTATGCTTCCATTACCCATATTGCTGTGTTTGCTTTGATGTGCATCCTGATCTCTCCACTGACCACTCTTCAACATGTCTCTGTGATTCTTTATGTTGTATCCTGGTCTGCTATCTATTTCTCTCACTTCTGCACCACCTGCCCCTATTTCTCTCACTGCTAAACCCTAAAGCTCTCACTGATGGGGGTTTAACATCTATAACTCTCATCTATAATCCTCTGCATCTACAATACTCATTTATGAATCATTTTCCTGTATAATACTCACTGTTGCACCCTCTACCTTTATAACTCTCACTACTTTACTCGCCACCTCTATAACTCTCACTGTAGGATCCTCTGCCTCTATATCTCTCACTGCTTTAACTCCTACCTCTCTAGATCTCACTGCTGAACTCTCTATCCTATTCTTCACACTGCTCATCCCTATACACTTCTTTAACTTTTACTGCTTATCCCTCTAACCTCTGTAATTCTCACTGCTGAACCCCCATGCATCTGTAACTCAAACTATTTAACCATCTGCTTCTAGTCTTATCACACTCTTGGTTTCTGGACTTTTATCATTCAGAGAGAGACAGTCTTTGCATCTATCAGTCACACTGTTACCTATGTTATTTCTGTTCCTCACACAGCTACATCCTTTCCTCTCTTACACTCCTAGATACTGTTTCTCACACTATTACATCTGCTGGCTTTATCCCTTATATTGACACTCAAACTGTCTCTGTTTCTCATTCTGCTACATCCGCTGTTTCTGTTCCTCACCTTCTGCCTCTCCGTTGCTCCTTCTGCCTCTATTTCCCTCCACTGCTACACTCGCTTTCTCTCTTCCTCACACTGCTACACACTCTTGTTTCCCTCCCTCTCACAACAACAGCCAATGCTGTTATTCATCCCGCTGCCGGGCACTCTGTTCTCTACACTTCAACATCCGCTGTCTCTGCTCTCCCCACATCTGTTGCGTCTTGTTCCTTCGTCTGCTTCCACCTCGTTCCTTTCGTCTGGCACCATATGGAGACTCCTCGAGATTGCAAAGTTGAGACTAAAATCTTTTCCTCCCTGCCTGAGGTCCATTTTTACCAGAATAGCGAGATCCAGGACAGAGTATTCAAGAATACACGTCCTTCCTGGAAATTTTCAGAGGAATAACTTTTTTCTTTTTTTTTTCAGAGGAACTTACAGAAAAGATTGTGGGCTGCTAGTGTTCTTAGATTTAGAATATCGTCCGGCCGCGAAAATAGGCTTTCCTGTTTTTCGTGCTGGCCAAGACGGCACGGGCAATGCTATGCTCTAATCATGGCTATCTCATATTTGCTGTGTATATATATATATATATATATATATATATATATATATATATATATATATAGATGTTCTGGAAGGAGGTAAATAGGGTGCGTAAGACAAGGGAGCAAATGGGAACTTCAGTGAAGGGCGTAAATGGGGAGGTGATAACAAGTAGCGGTGATGTGAGAAGGAGATGGAATGAGTATTTTGAAGGTTTGTTGAATGTGTCTGATGACAGAGTGGCAGATATAGGGTGTTTTGGTCGAGGTGGTGTGCAAAGTGAGAGGGTTAGGGAAAATGATTTGGTAAACAGAGAAGAGGTAGTAAAAGCTTTGCGGAAGATGAAAGCCGGCAAGGCAGCAGGTTTGGATGGTATTGCAGTGGAATTTATTAAGAAAGGGGGTGACTGTATTGTTGACTGGTTGGTAAGGTTATTTAATGTATGTATGACTCATGGTGAGGTGCCTGAGGATTGGCGGAATGCGTGCATAGTGCCATTGTACAAAGGCAAAGGGGATAAGAGTGAGTGCTCAAATTACAGAGGTATAAGTTTGTTGAGTATTCCTGGTAAATTATATGGGAGGGTATTGATTGAGAGGGTGAAGGCATGTACAGAGCATCAGATTGGGGAAGAGCAGTGCGGTTTCAGAAGTGGTAGAGGATGTGTGGATCAGGTGTTTGCTTTGAAGAATGTATGTGAGAAATACTTAGAAAAGCAAATGGATTTGTATGTAGCATTTATGGATCTGGAGAAGGCATATGATAGAGTTGATAGAGATGCTCTGTGGAAGGTATTAAGAATATATGGCGTGGGAGGCAAGTTGTTAGAAGCAGTGAAAAGTTTTTATCGAGGATGTAAGGCATGTGTACGTGTAGGAAGAGAGGAAAGTGATTGGTTCTCAGTGAATGTAGGTTTGCGGCAGGGGTGTGTGATGTCTCCATGGTTGTTTAATTTGTTTATGGATGGGGTTGTAAGGGAGGTAAATGCAAGAGTCCTGGAAAGAGGGGCAAGTATGAAGTCTGTTGGGGATGAGAGAGCTTGGGAAGTGAGTCAATTGTTGTTCGCTGATGATACAGCGCTGGTGGCTGATTCATGTGAGAAACTGCAGAAGCTGGTGACTGAGTTTGGTAAAGTGTGTGGAAGAAGAAAGTTGAGAGTAAATGTGAATAAGAGCAAGGTTATTAGGTACAGTAGGGGTGAGGGTCAAGTCAATTGGGAGGTGAGTTTGAATGGAGAAAAACTGGAGGAAGTGAAGTGTTTTAGATATCTGGGAGTGGATCTGTCAGCGGATGGAACCATGGAAGCGGAAGTGGATCATAGGGTGGGGGAGGGGGCGAAAATTTTGGGAGCCTTGAAAAATGTGTGGAAGTCGAGAACATTATCTCGGAAAGCAAAAATGGGTATGTTTGAGGGAATAGTGGTTCCAACAATGCTGTATGGTTGCGAGGCGTGGGCTATGGATAGAGATGTGCGCAGGAGGATGGATGTGCTGGAAATGAGATGTTTGAGGACAATGTGTGGTGTGAGGTGGTTTGATCGAGTAAGTAACGTAAGGGTAAGAGAGATGTGTGGAAATAAAAAGAGCGTGGTTGAGAGAGCAGAAGAGGGTGTTTTGAAATGGTTTGGGCACATGGAGAGAATGAGTGAGGAGAGATTGACCAAGAGGATATATGTGTCGGAGGTGGAGGGAACGAGGAGAAGGGGGAGACCAAATTGGAGGTGGAAAGATGGAGTGAAAAAGATTTTGTGTGATCGGGGCCTGAACATGCAGGAGGGTGAAAGGAGGGCAAGAAATAGAGTGAATTGGAGTCATGTGGTATACAGGGGTTGACGTGCTGTCAGTGGATTGAAGCAAGGCATGTGAAGCGTCTGGGGTAAACCATGGAAAGCTGTGTAGGTATGTATATTTGCGTGTGTGGACGTGTGTATGTACATGTGTATGGGGGGGGGGGGTTGGGCCATTTCTTTCGTCTGTTTCCTTGCGCTACCTCGCAAACGCGGGAGACAGCGACAAAGTATAAAAAAAAAAAAAAAAAAAAAAAAAAAATATATATATATATATATATATATATATATATATATATATATATATATATATATATGTTGGAAAGGATCACAATTTTGCGCGTGATCAAGATATTCCTATGAGTCCACGGGGAAAAATGAAGCACGAAAAGTTCCCAAGTGCACTTTCGTGTAATAATCACATCAGGGGAGACACAAGAGAGAAATATAACAGTCAGTTGATATACATCGAAGAGACGAAGCTAGGACGCCATTTGGACAATCACATGTTTACCAAATGGCGTCCTAGCTTCGTCTCTTCGATGTATATCAACTGACTGTTATATTTCTCTCTTGTGTCTCCCCTGATGATGTGATTATTACACGAAAGTGCACTTGGGAACTTTTCGTGTTCCATTTTCCCCGTGGACTCATAGGAATATATATATGTATGTATATATATATATATATATATATATATATATATATATATATATATATATATATATATATATATATATATGGCGATCACATTAGTTCGTAACGATTTCAAGTTGATTCCATACCAAGATAATCGCACTTCATGCAGAAGTTCAAAAAGTATATTGAAACTAAACAATATACAAAATGCGACATGCAAGGAATCCTCCACATCAGGTATATACACTTTATAGAGTGTTTACACCCAACACAAACACACAAACCTGCAGACCCTCTGGCCTGTATGACTGAACATGACTGGTTTATGGCGGGAAGAAGGTCTATGGGTTAGTGTGTTAGTGTCGGGTGTTGAAACTGGGAATTGTATATATACGTGATGAGGCGGATTTCTACCACGAAACATGTAATGTAGAATTTCAACAAGCTATTAGAACGCTTACTGAACGGCGATTATCCCTGCATGAAATCAGCATATATGTATATATATATATATATATATATATATATATATATATATATATATATATATATACGAATAAAGCGCATATGAACGTGCACTTCCACATAACATACAAACCTCCATCAGCCAGGATCTAACCCGGGACCCTTGCGTAGCAAGCGGGATCACTACCGCTCGGCTATGGTCGCCCCTAAAAAAGGAAATGACTATTCGAGTACTATGTAATCGAATACATTTCGTCGCATGTTAGTGAGCAATGGGGTCTCCACTGTTCATTTCCCATAGGCTCACACAACCAGCAGATAGCATTTTACAGAATCTGACTGTACAACACGGAGGTATATATATATATATATATATATATATATATATATATATATATATATATATACATATATATATATATATATGAAAAAAGGCAGCAAGTATGAATTATGGACATGTGTATATATGTATATGTCTATGTATGTATATATATATATGTATACGTTAAAATGTATAAGTATGTATATGTGCGCGTGTAGACGTGTATGTATATACATGTGTATGTGGGTGGGTTGGGCCATTCTTTCGTCTGTTTCCTTGCGCTACCTCGCTAACGCGGCAGACAGCGACAAAGTATAATAAAAAAAAAAATGTATATATATATATATATATATATATATATATATATATATATACCTGTGTGTGTGTGTGCATGTGTGAATAAGTGGACTATACATGTGCCCAGCTACCACTCTGGACACTCAACTACCATCATAGACACCTCGCTTCCCCAGCTTCCCTCACCCACACATGTGCACCCAGCCTCCTCCAGGTGCATCCCAGTACGACCATGGCCACAAAGGTGCTAGCAGCCCTCAACTGTTACCTCATCTTTACTTCCTTCAGGGGAGGGAGAAAAAAAATCTTAAAAACGGACGTATGTCATTTTTCTCCAACATGTTTATCCTCCCGCCAGCAGGGACCAGACGAAACTCCACCACTCCATCATCGAGGGGTTTTTCAGACACGTTCAGTTTTGTTTTTTCCTTCCTCTCTTTATATATATATATATATATATATATATATATATATATATATATATATATATATATATATATATATATATATATATATATATATATATATATATATATATATATATATATATAATAAATATATATAAATAAAATATATATATATAATAATATATATATATAATAAATATATATAAAAATATATATATATATATATATATATATATATATATATATATATATATATATATATATATGTATATATATATATTAATATATATATATATATATATATATATATATATATATATATATATATAACATCCGTGGGGGTAGGGGAGAAATAATATTTCCCACGTACTCCCTGCGTGTCATAGAAGGCGACTAAAAGGAGAGGGAGCGGGGGGGCTGGAAATCCTTCCCTCCCGGTTTACTTTTTTCAAAAGAAGGAACAGAGAAGGGGACCAAATAAGGATATTTCCTCTAAGGCTCAGTCCACTGTTCTAAACGCTACCTCGCTAAAGCTGGAAACGGCAAATACGTATGAAAAGAGAGAGAGAGAGAGAGAGAGAGAGAGAGAGAGAGAGAGAGAGAGAGAGAGAGAGAGAGAGAGAGATAATATATATACATATATATATATATATATATATATATATATATATATATATATATTTTTTTTATACTATTCGCCATTTCCCGCGATAGCGAGGTAGCGTTAAGAACAGAGGACTGGGCCTTTGAGGGAATATCTTCTCCTGGCCTCCTTCTCTGTTCCTTCTTTTGGAAAAAAAAAAAAAAAAAAAACGAGAGGGGAGGATTTCCAGCCCCCCGCTCCCTTCCCTTTTAGTCGCCTTCTACGACACGCAGGGAATACGTGGGAAGTATTCTTTCTCCCCTATCCCCAGGGATAATATATATAAATATATATATATATATATATATATATATATATATATATATATATATATATATATATATATATATATATATATTAGCAAGTATCATATCCCCTTACCCATAACATTTCATCGGGTGGTTACTTAACTTTGTTCTTCAGTATGACGTTTCACAATTGTGTGTGTGTGTGTGTGTGTGTGTGTGTGTGTGTGTGTGTGTGTGTGTGTGTGAATATATACGTTTGTCATTTCACGTTTCATTTCATAATACAATGGGCGTCCCTTACCTCTATTCAGCCTCTGGAGAAAGCTTGTACTTTCGTTTCAGTGTCTAACCCAAGTGTTCCTAGGTGTTCCAGTTTTTTCGAATATGTGTGTGTGTGTTTCTCTGTCTTTCTGTGCATTTTTCTGTGTAGATAATCACCTCATTTCCTGTAGTCACGACGAATACATATAAAAATCGTTATTAACTCATATACGGAAACAAGTAAACCCACGTGAGTTCATTAAGGTAAACTCCGAGAGAGAAAAACTCTTGAGAACAGACTCTCGGTAAACTCAGGAGACAAATGAATTACTGTAGTATACCTCCATGTATACACTGAACAATGCTAGGCATAGCATAGCTAATGTTCTTCCTACACCAAGAAGGAACATCACTATACACATAGCTAGTCTACCGGGGTTTTATCCCATACGATATCACCTCTAACACTATTCTGAATATTCTCTTGATCGACTGAACCTTGTCTGTCCATCCTTAACTTAAAGCCATGTTGGGAAAATTGGTTTTGGAAACGTTTTGAATAAGAATAAGAACAGTTCTGGAACTCTGATGTTGACGGCTAGAAGCTGGATGTTCTGGTGTCGTCATGTGGCCATAAGCAGGGTATTTGTAAACAGGTGAAGATAAAGTGGCTTGGGGTTGAAGGAGTGTGTTTGGACCAGGCATGTTTTATGTTTTCGGCCGGGTTATATGGTGTGGTTCCGACCACAGCGTAGCCTCCTGCTGCAGTTTGGGTAGGTCAGGCAGTGAAGAGCGGTCCCCAACACTTGATTTAGAGCAATATCACAACCGACACCAACATGGGAAACGATAGTAAAACCACCCAAAGAAAGTTTTAACCATATAATAGCCAACGTCTGCCCCCAGGGATGGATACATGCGTTATACCAAGAGCATTAAGAACTCAAGAAGACATTAATGAAGACGAGAAAGATAGAACACAACGAGTACTGGGAAAACACGATCAACAACGGATGAATCAGAACAAGGGAAGAACCATCCTACATAAGACCACAGCGTCAGCACAACTAACCGCTTAAAAGGCTCTTTCTCAGGTAGCATTATCACGTTAGAGTATAGCCATAGAAACAGGAAGTCAAGGCCAAGGAAAGAGCCAGAGAGACAGTCAGAACAAAGTGTCATCCTACCACATCAAGATCTTAACTACCTTGTCAATATCTGCAGTGATATGATAGGCACATGATAGACACATGATTTTTGAAGCCAGGGTGACAATGATACCAAATGTCCAGACCCAATCGCGTCTTAGAAGTACCAGGGAAATGTTTTGATCGAATTATTATCTTTAGATTAAGAGGGCACTTAGAAAACTAATGATTTTATTACAAGAATCAATTCGGCTTCCGGAAGGGTAGAAATAAATCATCGTAACTGTGAGCACTGTAGGGAAAATATGTATTCATCAGAGGTCTAGGAATAGACTGCACAATCATACAATGAGACATAAGCAAAGTCTTCGACAAAGCGTGGACGAACGGCTTACAAGATGAACTATTACAATTAGGTGTTCCAAAATCACAGAGATGATACCCTTTAATGCCTTTATCCAAAGTGCTGCCACAATCACAATCAACCCTGTAACGTCATCAGAATTTCCTTTACCGATCGGGGTTCCCCAAGGCATCGTCCTGTCACCAACGATGTTCATAAATTACATGGCAGTAAGAGAACACGGACATGAATGTCTTCAACTCACGCCACTCAAATACCACTCTCAAACAGCGCTCCCCACAAACACACCCACTGAGTACAGTATGATAAAGATAACAACAAATGTACACCACTTCAGTACTGAGGTGTTAAACGAGACTAAATTCCAACGACGTAAACCTACAGGGAGCCAGGATGACGTATCTAAAGAACCGCAGAAGCCTGAGCTACACGCAACCAGTACGAGGCTTGGTGTTAGTACACATAAACAAAAGAAATGCACAAGGAAAACCAGTCTATAGAGATTCTGGCTCCCTTTGTAAGAGGCAAAAGTTACACCAGTTCAAGGCCATGATCTTCCTTATCCTGACTTGAGTCTCCACTACACGCAAACCTCGCCTCCAAGTTAAGCATGTGGGAGCTGCAAATGGTACAGAGAAAGGCACTTGGGACTCATCATGAACGAAGCATATCCCTGCATCGAACTCACGGAAGAACATTACCGACTTGAGAAAATGATGGCTTCAGGCTTAAGGGAAGCCACACTAGAAGTATAGCAGACACCAGAGGGCAACGGAGAGACAAGACCTCGCCGTAGTACGAATATGGAGCACACGTTCGATTCACACGAAGCCTCAGAGCACTGAGAGAGAGTATCTAACTTAATACTGATACTGATACACTGAACAATGCTTGGCATAGTATAGCTAATGTTCTTCCTAAACCAAGAGGGAACATCACTACACACACCTCCAGTCTGGCGGGGGTATATAAAAAAAAAATGGCACCAGATGCACGTATCATGCAAACCAACCACACACCTCAGTACCCCCAACACTATACCTCTATACACTCGATACCCGTCTTTCCTACCTCCACTGTACCTTCCCCCTGTCCAACTCCTTCCTTTTCCCCCTCCAAGCCACCCAATAAAATGAAGAGAAAATTCAGCTCTGGTGGCCAGGCTGACGGCAAAAAGAACACACCTCTACCTCCTCTCCATTCACTAGTGGTTGTCTGTTCCCGATGAGTTTCTTTTTGATTTTCGCAGTGTTTGATGACTTTCATATCCTTGTGTGACTTCCAGCCCCGCCTATTCTTAATTCGCCTACATCATTATTCGTGTCATACGACTTTCTGATCTTTAAATACAGCCCTTTTTCCAACCGCAGTTGCATCACCTTGGCACACCCGCGAACCACAGCATAAACAAAGTAATTACAAAAACTTATTTTGTTTATCTTGTTAGTTTATGTAAGCGATAGAGTCATATATATAATGTAAACATAATATGACTTAAACTCCTAATATAACAATGTAAGAGAATGTAAAGAACATGATTCAATTTAATGAGAGGGATGACTTTTTCATCTTAAGTCAGGTCTACAGAACGAAGTGTTGTGGCAGACTGGCTGGAGCGCAGATCATGCTCAGCCTGCAGTCTGTTCCGAAGCTTCGCACTTGTTGAAACTCCTGCCTCACAAAGGCACACTTGGTCATGAATGGCAGGAGGCGTCTCAGAGCTTCGGCAGCAACCATTGCTTTATCACGCAAGAGTGTCGGTGACCCTGAAAGTACTTGTGGGAAAGCTGCTTGAAGCTGTGGCACAGGAGTTAACATGAGAAAAACAGACAACAGGAGGCCTGGTTGGCTCACGCCTGGGTTGTCTAGTTGTTTGGTATGACATTTTCTTGGCACAAAATGAGTGGGAAAATAAGTTTATACAGTGCACTGGAAATCTGGTCACTTTGCGTGTCATCTTAAATTTGCGGCGACTAACTTTCGCCTTCTTTCTCTCAGTCGTAAGTTTTGTGTCCGGTGATCCTTAAACCATTTCGTTCATCATCGCCCCGCAGGATTCCTCCATTTATTTCTCCACGAAAACACGTCGATTTTACCTCATATGTTCACACTATACAGCCTGGATGACGATAAGGTCACTCAATCCATGTGAACAACACGTATCTCGCGACTCATTCGAACAGCTCAGAGATCCAACATGGGTTCGCGACCCCATAGTTTAAGCACCATTGCTCTATACCAACCATTTAGCTTAGTCTTCTTCTACGAAAGTGGGAGCTCTGTTCAGATGCCATAAATTCTTTTCTTCCAATCAGTTGCTCTGGTCATGGCGCACGTGGTGCTCTCTCACATCTGGAAGGCGTCTTACCTCTGGGTAACTACAAGACCGAGTCGAAGTCAATGCCTTCCGAATCATCACCTCTCGAAGTCTACCCCTCACACCATGACTCACTCGCCCTATGTTGCAGTGTTTATGAACCCTTTGTAATCAAGAAGGCCACGTAATATTCAGTAAGGTCCTGCTCCACAGGATTACTGCGTGACTATAGGCTTATTGAAGGGTAAGCTGTTGTGACATTTGTTTTCTTCCCTACACCGCGAAGCTTCGGAGTGATTTACTCTCTTATGTCGTTATAACAGCTATCCTCCCCTTTTGTAAAAGGTGGATATTCACCTCCTCCAAAACCCTTCAAACATTTCTCCTCTTTTCTTACTATTCCCTCTCAGTTACCCTCTTCACATTTCACAGAAGCTTTAGCCTCGATGTGGATTTTGTTCCTAGACTGGAGATTCCAATATATACATATATATATGTGTGGATGAATTTTAGACTGTTCTTGCCAGTGCAGTCACTGACTATACATCCCCAAGTTATCACCTGCCCTCAATGTTCTACCTTATCCTCGCATCTATTGGTCACATTTGTCTGATTGCTTCTGAAACTGCTGCACGTTCTCACTTTGTTACAAGACATCTCTTTTTTTTTTTCACCCAGTTCTCCTGTTCCTCTAATTCTTTTTTTTTTCAATCGGAGTGTTAGGAGGGGTGAAGGGAAGGGTTTGGATAGGGGAAGAAGGTACAGTCGAGACACAGAAGACATATATGCATATATATATATATATATATATATATATATATATATATATATATATATATATATATATATATATATATATGGTACATAAAAGTATATTGTAGGAGGGTTTGGTGTATACGTAGTTCTGTTGCCTTATCTGTGTAACCCTGGCAGAATGAGTGTGTGAACTGTGATTATGTTTGCTCTTTGAGAAAGGACAGTACTGAAGCTGAGACTTGGTCACTGTGTATAAGGAACCCGTAGGAGTCATGTATTATTCAGTATCTGTGCTGCTGCCCAGGTCTTGCGTATGCCTGTAGCTTGTACCTCCGTTGTCTTCTAGATTCTACCTAGTGTGTGTGTGTGTGTGTGTGTGTGTGTGTGTGTAATGCTTCCCATAAGCCTCTGCTAACTGGCTTTATCCTAAATCATTGATGGTGTTCTTCGGTAATTTCCATCGTGGGGCATTTCTTTTTTTTTCACCAGTGACGGCTTGCAGCGCCTTGATATTCATACACCCTCTGTCACTCAAGCATGTTCGACCTGGAGGGTAGTGGGGAGTAAGGTAGTATGAAAAGGATCAAAGCCCTTTGTGAATCTTGACTCTCCAGTAGATGCTGGAATCTTTAAAGGCAAGTGAGGGCTGCCATACCTTTGTGCCACTCTCGTGTTTACACGTCCTGTTATCAAGACTCGTAGTAGTGCAAGGCCCAACGCAAGCTGCCTCTATTACCTTCTAAGAATGTATGGTTGACAGTGATCCACCTCTTGGTGCCCCTTCCTCTATCACTTACACTGTTGCTGGCTCTAGTACCCACACTGCCTAGGGCTACACACCCAATATCTTTATCATCCTCTCTGCTAATTCCATTACTCACACTGGTGAACCTTCTGTCTCAATCATTTTCACTACTGGCTATGTTACTGGTAGTGCTGTACCCCACTCTGTCAATACCACTCTCACTGCTACACCAGTCTTAGATGCAACATCTGCCCCTAACACTCATGGTGTCGTAATCTGTGTCTTTGTTACACTACATCAGCGTCTGCTTCCAATATCCTTACTGCAGCGTCTGTGTCTCATACTGATGCACACTCTGCTATCTGCTACCTACACTGTTGGACACTTCTTTTTTTGGCTATTCTATATCTCGCCTCTATTACTCACACTGGGGTTGCACAGCTGAAGTAGACACAGTCTCCTCGGAAACCTTCCCTTATTTTCTTTTAAAATGATACAGAGGGTTCAGGCTGAATGTCTCAGTAGAGCTCTTATCTATGAAAGCTAAAGATATGACTGCCATTCCCAGACGCTTCCAGCAAATATGATAGCATATGTTCGTGCTAAATTGCCTTTTGCCCACTTTTTTTCTCTCCGTGCGTGTATCTCTCTGTGAAAAATTCAAACAAAGGATATATGTTTATCTGGGAATCATATTCTCTTCAGTTCACACTAGCCACACTTCTGGACGCTCTTCACATTACGGAAGGAGTATTCAAACTCACTCATGATTTTCAAGAGTACAACAATTTATACTTCGTAATTACGATGCTTTCAGGTCCATTTCTTTCAGCAAGGGTCGGCAAACTGGTTGAGTAACTAGTCAGTAGACAAGGTTTGAAAGCAGTTAGACCCACACTGACGGAGAAACGAAGGAGGGAACGTTCTCCTTCTTGTGTAGTGTTGAAGGAACACGAAAAATTACTGAGAGGCTTGAGGTCTAGAAACATGCAAAAGCTCTCGAAGACACCAATGATACTCGGAGGGTGACAACACCAGTGGCACACAAGTTCCCATGCAGTTCGCTCTGTCTTCGATGTAAACATTGCCATGGGTGTCATGTGTGCCACCTTCTTCCTCTCCAGTTGCCTAAGAACTTCAAACCGGACGCCACGCCATTTCCTTCTGACATATCCATCATCGACTGGGGACATCTCTAGACCTGCCTCTGACAATCAATCCATGGCGTCCGTTTTAAACCAGACGCATATTATTTCCTTCTCACGTATCTATCATTGACTAATTGTATATATCTGACTTGCCTTTAATATAATCGACCCACATGTAAAAAGATTGACTGAAGTTTTCTCCATTCAGATGCCTGGTTTCTCAATACATTACAGATGATACATAGATTCCAGTCCATACTTTCCAGTACGTGTTTTCCAGTATACCTTTGTGGAGCTACGAGCGTTTGTCTATTCATTCCCAGATCACATCACGACGTGACCTTTGCTATGCAAGCCAATCTGAATGCAAGATTCCATTTCTGAGCGACCACTTCATGCCTTGGAGATGATTCAAGCAAACCAGTTCACATCATCCATCAATTTCTGAAGCACTTGGGTCACCCTTGTACCATTTACACATCTGACTTATAGGTAAACAGTTTCGTCTCTTTTCGATAACTAAGATATTGATATCATTTAGAGATAACGAATTTGCGCCTGACATCTTCAAGCTATTACTCAAGTTACATCGGGCGATGACTTGAAGTAGTGAATACTTGCTGTTTTGAAGTGTTAGGGAAGTACAGTGCTTCAGTACTCGAACAAATATTGATCTAAGTTCGAGAGCAAGATGGAGCCCCACGACTGTAAAACTCCCTTCCACGTACAGTACACACACACACACACACACACACACACACACACACTATTACCAGACATGCAACCCTTACCAAAGCTTCTGCTACACTTTCAGCCATCAAGTCGCACTCAGTGTCTGAGTCCCATCGATGAAAGTCGCACTCAATGTCTGAGTTCCATCGATGATTGACTTACGAGTACATTATCTTAAAGAATTCCATTTATCATCGACTATCATACATTCACATCAGTGAGAGAGAGAGAGAGAGAGAGAGAGAGAGAGAGAGAGAGAGAGAGAGAGAGAGAGAGAGAGAGAGAGAGAGAGAGAGAGAGAGAGGGGAAAAAAAAAGGTCGTGTTTTGAGTGGAACAAACTGTATTTATCTTCCGCAATATCGCGTTACTCGTCAGAGCTTGACCGCCAATTACGAGCTCTTCATGCATAGTTAGAGGTCGCTGGCCTCAACCACCACGCTGCCTGATCTGTAAGTGGGAACGTATGTCGCTCGTAAAACTGTTCAGTGTGTGTGAAATATTGTGTGTCTGGGCGTGGCTGGCTTTATGTCCTTCATCCGCTTTCATTTACTGTGACACAACGATGAGTTGAGGGCATGTGTGTGTGTGTGTGTGTGTGTGTGTGTGTGTGTGTGTGTGTGTGTGTATTATACTTGTGTGTTCCCTCTCAATCTTGTTTATGAGCGCCATATGTTTATTTCCGTACGTCACGAAGGCCTGTGTGTGTGTGTGTGTGTGTGTGTGTGTGTGTGTGTGAGTGTATGTGTGCGTGTGTGTGTGTGTGTGTGTGTGTGTGTAACGTGTTCACATTGATAATCCAGGTATACAGATCCTCCATAGCACATCAGGATTCTGATGAGCCAGTCCAAACTGGAGGCAAGACATAGCGAACTCTAATATCTATAATGGAAAGAAGAAAACTATAAATCAAAGATATCGTAAAGAAAATGTGAAAAGTGTGGAGCCGACGCCGGCGATTCGAAAACCAAAACTAAAAATCCGACAGAGGATCAGACGGTAATTGTCAACAGAAGGTAAATGGACCAGGGTCGAACATTTGGACCTGCAGAAGCTTCACGAGTACCTGAGCCAAGAATATGAATAATGGGGTGATTCGGCCACTGCTGGGAAGGGTTCCTTACCCTGGGGATGGCGAGACAATGGGCCGTGGAGGATGAAGGGCACGATAGATCACCCTGGTTCGCAGGTGATGTTGAAGGAGAAGGGAAGAAAAAAAAAAAGAAAAAAAAAACGAAAATATACGACATGGCCAAATACGTGGCGGATGCTGACGCTGATGGCTTTATCTTTAAAGGAAATATATCTAATTCCCATAACTGAACCGTCTCACAGACGTGAGGGAGGGTGAGAAAATAAATGAGGACAACATAAGATGCAGTGAGTAGTCGACGAATACAAGACGTGTCTTGGCGAGATGAAAAGAGATCATTCAACTCAGGCCGACTTGGTCTGATGTCGGGAAGCTGGGGACACGCTGGTCATCACACAGGAAATCTCTCATTATCAAACGAGGAAAATAACTCCTTTCGCGAACGACGCACGAACGAGAGCAGTCAAGAACCGATGGAATAAGAAGCGGGGGTTAAAAAAAAGAAGAAGAAAAAAACAAACAAACACTGGCTGGAAATGAAGTGTTTCTGAAGCGAAGTGAACGTGAAGGAACGAGGATGATTTATGTGAATGTGTGGACTGGGCAGGAATGTCTTATGTGCCTCCTCCAGCAGGAGCCGGCCGCCTGTGGAGCGCCGGAATCCTGAAGGAAATGGAACAGTGGGGAAGCTGGTTGTGTTATTACATGTTGCCGGCAGCCTCTGTGTCTGCAGATGTGCTTCAACGTTGCAGAGGGTGATGGATAGCCGTCAAGGACGCGCACTGTAGGTAGATGGACGGAGAGTGAAGGTTCGCAGACGAGAGATAGAAAGGATTGTGCTTCATATGACCGAATTGCAAGGTGGAAATGTGTTTCAAAGAGCCGAGTCTTAAAGAGGACGGACACTGACGATAGTCCGGCTGAGAAAGGAGGTATATGTCTTGCATTTACTATGAATAAAACTCATCTTTATCATTAATCTTTTTGCTTGATATTTTGGACGAAAATATATTGCACTTATGTTTTGATATGCTATTGCTTCATTAGTTATGTTAGATTTCATCCGCTCATTTACGGTGGAAGATTAAGTAGAAGAATGGATTAATCTGTGTGTGATTACATACTTGTACAGTACACGCCTAGGGCCTCACCTCACCAAGTGGACTTTTCAATTCTTTAATCATTATTTAATCGTTTGATGAATATCATTAAGTTGCATTATAGCAACCATCTACTAACGCTTACGTCCTCAACTGGCGCTTTACAGTGTCTCTACATGGCATCTTGTTACTCTGGCGTCACTTCTCTTTAAGCTGTTCTCTATTCAAATTCGACAGACGACGTGACAGGTAACAGTCCTCATGAGATGCCATGAGAAGAAGGAAGAAAGAAGTCTGTTAAAAAGGGAATATCTACGAAGCACGCGAGAACGATTCCTGTTCATGTTACACGGAGAGAGTTTTACACTCGTGTTGCCCTGACTCTATACCTTGTGTATATGTACTATGTATTTACTCGAACACACACACACACACATCTACGTCTATGCGAAGCACCCATGTATCGACTAGCCCCAAAGAAAAGGATGAGCGGCTGGAATTGACTGTGGGCCGACTGCCATGCCCAAGTCATCGTCGTGTGTGTGTGTGTGTGTGTGTGTGTGTGTGTGTGTGTGTGTGTGTACTATATCTTTCCCATTATATTCAAGGCTTCATCGATAATGAATGCACGTCAATACGTTGCATTTTATCCAGCAGAAGAGAACTGATATGTTATTCCATGACGGACGTTTGTGGACGAGGTAATTGCACCCAGACAGTCGTCACACAGTGATTGTCTAAGCAGTCATGGATGGAACAAGGGAATTAGCTCTCTGAAAATGAACATGGGCCTCATGCAAGGCAGGAATCATCATTGTTAACCATCTTTAGTTACTGAATTCTAAACTATGGTGAAAAAAATATCAAGCATAATCTTTTCATGCTTGTCCTCCATTTCCCGCGTGAGCGCGGTAGCGTCCAGCACAGATAACTGGGCCATAAAGGCACAGGAGGGGAGGATTTCCAGCCCTCCGCTCCCGCCTATCACAGTCGCCTTCTAACACATGCAGGGGGGACTTGGGCAGTATTCTTTCTCCCCTTATCCCCAGGGATAATCATGCACAATGTTATATATGTAACACGACAATCGGAATCGTTCGTGTGACCCTTGATAGAAGTGAAAAGCCCAAAAGAACAATGTTGACAGTTCAGCAGTCTACCCCTCACTAGGTACACAAAGTTGACGCACAATATCATCAACAAGGACTCATTAATTCCATCTTACCTGACAATGACAAACATGATTTCCGCCCCGCCAAAAGGCAAATCCAATAACACTCGCCTGTGCAGAGAGTGAACTTATTCCTGAATGATATGAAGCTCTTGTGTTCTTTGATGCCCCTCTCCTCTCCACCCTGCTCTAACTCCCTCCCTCAATCCATAGAGACGTATTAAGTACATTCAAGCCTCTCAGACACTCACATATTATAAAGCCAAGATACATGTAATCTTAAGATATATGATTATACATCGATCTTTCCCTACGTGATAATGTGATCGCATCAAGCCCTGATACTCAGTGATTAATAAGGTTTCATGAGGGAATCAGAACAGTTTCATTCATGAGGGAATCAGAACAGTTTCATTTATGAAGAAAAGTCCCCAACTTTTCTCCCCTGAAAACTGGCAAGATTATGGCCATGATAACTCGTCAATTCCTCGATCATGAGATGCTGAAGGATGTGACAAGGAGCTGGTTTTCCGGTCCATCATTCTCTTTAGACGAGTTCTCTCGCCACTTACTCCCATGGCTAGTCAGCTGCCACATTATAGGGGACACAATTGACTACCACATTATAAGGACACAAATGACAAAGTGCACAATGTCTATATCCCTGCTACCTCGTCCATAGCAGCCAGCACCTCGATGGCTCTTATTCTAGTGCTCCAGAGGGGTTACCTGACCCGTACAACATCCTCTGGAAGAGAATTGAAAATGGGTTGTCATACACCTGGCAGTGCTGTTCTGACGACACCCGCTGCTATAATCGAGGGCCGGCTGACGGCTGCTGCCAGACGTCGAGTTGAAAACGTCGTACGGCACTTATGTTTTCCTTATGCATCAGGCAAGCGCAGGAAGGTCTTACATGATACAGTTAGAGCCTTCATTGGTCGATGTGGTAAACTGGTTTTCTAAAGTATCAGTAAAAGATTATATCAAGTTCACATTCCTTCACATGTTAATCTTAAATTGATCTTGTTATGTGATATTACTAATCAGGAAAATATACTGTAGAATATATGAGAACAAGTAACTCATTAAAGAATCTTTATATAGAGTTTTATTATCGTAATTATGATGTTAATAAAGAATAAAAAAATATCAGAAATTTATTCACAGTTGCCTCATTTCGAATTCTTTAGCTGGATTCAAGGAATGTATGTAAGGATATAGCTAACAGACTTTGAGTATCACACACACACACACACACACACACACACACACACACACACACACACACACTGGACCTAAGTGGTGTAACTGGTAGCGTTGCTGATTATCACATATTCACGGACCTTGTAGGTCAGGTGCTGCCATAAGATGAGTACCTGGTAATAGGCAAGTGTGAGTGTGTGTGTGTGTGTGTGTGTGTGTGTGTGTGTGTGTGTGTGTGTGTGTGTGTGCATGCGTGCATTTCACACGGGGTAAAGACAGGGTACATACATATACATACAGTGTTAAAAGATAGGGCAACACGAGTGTAAAATACACACACACACACACACACACACACACGCACACACACACACACACATACACACACACACACACACGCACGCACACACACACAACTCTAATCAAATTTAGATAACCAATTACCTTCATCAGTATTAGTTACGATAACTGATAGGATTATCGCTTTTGTTGGCACATGATCACTATAACATATTGAGTTGGGGTGTATGCTACCTACCTACCTCCACCTTTACGCTAAATCTATTCACAATAAATATGGTACAAGATGATCATGTGATTACTCTTATATCTTTTAATCAATACATCTAGTCCAATGATCACTTGTATTGAAATGCTTACGTTGTGTTGCTTAATTGTATATATATATGTTGATGTTATTGAAGTTAAAGGTCAAATGTTAATTACTTTTAAGCTTCGTACCAAATTTCCTCTTAATGTTTCATTATTTAGAAACCTAATTACCAAGGGACTTGATGAAGTCATTATTAGGGAAACATTTCCGTTATTCGTATTATGAAGTATTTTTTTTTTTCCCTTTTCCCATGACTCTCGAGTACAGGATTTCATCCTGTCTAGAACGAGATCTTATCGTGTCTAAAACTAGATTTAATCGCGTCTAAAACTAGATTTCAACGTGTCTAGTACTAGATTTCATCCTGTCCTGAACTAGATCTTATCGTGTCTAGAACTAGATTTCATCCTGTCTAGAACTAGATTTCATCCTGTCTAGAACTAGATTTCATCCTGTCTAGAACTAGATTTCAACGTGTCTAGAACTAGATTTCATCCTATCTAGAACTAGATTTCAACGTGTCTAGAACTAGATTTCATCCTGTCTAGAACTAGATTTCATCCTGTCCAGAACTAGATTCCATCGAGTCTAAAACAGGATTTCATCACGTCGAAAACTAAACTATACAACGAACATTTTGGATTATCTTTTTTGTCTCTTTTTTTACGTTTTACGAGGTAGAGTGAAAATGGTTCATGGTACTGTAGGGGAGTTTGGTCAATGAGATCTCTCGGTATCACGGAAGCTTCCCCCACTGCTCACCTAAACCCGTGTCTGCCAGACACCACGTCTATCTCGTCTTTGGCGGGCGTGTACCTGGTGACTGGGAAAATGAAAAGCGACAGACATGAAGGCACGACGACGGATGAGTCTGATGGGACGACAAAGGCGCTCGACGACCATCGTGACAAGACGACAGGGAGCAAAATGCGAGGCTTGGGTGAGGGGATGGGAAGGCCTCGAGGGTAAGTGATGGTGATAGTGATTTAATGTGGCAGGCACCAGTGAGTTCAGGAGCTCTGGCTGGCTGGCAGGGGGGGTATGAGAGGGGAAAGAGAGAGAGTGATGACATTAAGAAAAAAAAGATAGGGATTTTTAAAGGGGAAGATCAGGTCAGGTCATGAAGACGAGTCCTTGGGGGTTATACAGCTTTTCCATTGGCTAGAAAAAAACTGAGGAGGTGGGAGCACGAACCGTTGATTGGCTAGTGGGTAGAGGGATAGGGTACGTTGTTGAGCAGCGAATGGCTGATGGAAGTGAGAGGATGGTAAGCCACCGAGTGCTATCAGGATGAACCAATGGAAGATGGAAAGTTGAAGATTCCTTCTACGAACCTAACCTAACCTTCCTCGACCTCCTGGTATGTGGGGAAGATAAAAACTTATATCTATTATGTCAAACATACTTTAGCAGAATGTATTGGGAGGAATACAGAGAGCAGAGGCAACAGAAAACGATGTTCTTTATTGCCAAAGAAGACTAGTAAATGTTACAGTAATAAAGTTGTGGTAGTCTGCTGAAATCACAATAAAGTTTACTGCCGCTGAGATGCTGAGATGGTGATAACAGAAAGGCTAAAGAGATATCAGTTACGTAAGTATAAGAGGATTGTTGTTATATCAGGTGCCATTGGAACAAGAATCTAAAGAAAGGAGATTCGAATGCATGACAAACTGTCTTACGTTTCAGAAGATTAATATCAAATGATAAGCGTGAATCTAAATGCCCTGCTTCAAACCCCCATGATCCTCATCTGCAAGTCTGACCTTTGAGCCGTCTGGATCATTCATGAATGAGTGTTGGAAGGAATTAATTTGAAGCGTGTCAGAGATAACGCCAATCAGAAATTTCCATTCGTCGACTGAAATCAATATATTTTGTAAAATGATCATAAAACCTTCAATCTATATAATAAAAAGAAAGGTTTCGTAATGAAGGCCTTGTGAGCGAATATTGCAAATGATGAATCTTGGAGTTGCAGATATTTGACGGAGAATATTTCTCAGGGAAATGATGATACTGAGAGACTGTAAGATCAGGGCTCGTCATGCAACCTGAAAGTCTTTGATGTAAAGACACAATTTCTTAGGATGATGCGGAAGGCTTCGTTAGGCAGCTGCGCCTTCCACTGTTGCTCCTGTGGTTGCAACTGTTGCGAATATTGTTTTTGTTTCTGTACTATCTTAAGCAGTGTTGCAGCACACACACACACACACACACACACACACACACACACACACACACACACACAGTGTCACAATACAACCCTTCAGCATGTTCAACAAAAAATGTGACCATAATGATAGTCCTTACAACTGACCAGGCAAACTCCTTCTACAATCACAAAACTAAAATTCTTATTACTGTGATAAATCTACCTTGATTGCATCATGCATTATCTCAAATAGGAAGCGATTTTTATTTTTTACGCACTTACTACAACCTAACCACTTCATTAATGCACTTCAGTGAGGTGGTGTGTGTGCTCTGCTTACTCCTCTTGTTTGTATCCATGATATGTCTGAGGTGTACTTCCCTGTGTGTCATGAGATCATTGAGGGAGTATACTTGTAGAACTGGTACGTATGACGAATGACGACAAAACGCGACGATGGGATGTGAACTGAATTCGTTCTGGCCCAAGGGAGGCTGGTTAAGAGTCCTCGTCTTTTCCAAAACTCATTTAATCATTTAATTATTTTGGTCACGTTCAGACGCACGGGAGGTGGCGTCAGACGAGACGCGGATGCGAGGTGGAGAGGAGTGTGGCTCAGGCAATGGCTAGTGGCAATGTGGCTGAGACAGTGGCCAGCGAGGGTGTGGCTGAGACTGTGACGAGTGAGGCTGTGGTTGTGACAGTGAGAATTTGGCTGAGACAGTGGCCAATGGGAGTAAGTGAAGGGAAGGAGAGAGGATTAGAAACGATAACGAGTGGGTTAAGGAGAGAGAGAGAGAGAGAGAGAGAGAGAGAGAGAGAGAGAGAGAGAGAGAGAGAGAGAGAGAGAGGGGCAGACACTCGTGCACACACGAATACTGCAGACATCCTCGGTGCACACACGAACTGAAACATCCCCGACGCAGGGGCACTGAATACACATATGTTGTTCTCGGTGGCTTACGATGCATATAGCAAACCTCACCCAGAAACTACAACCTTTATCCATAACCTCTACATACAGGCACACAGGGCAGCATTTTTGCCTCATTACGAAAGGTTAACGTATGCTAGAAAGCAGACAGAACAATGTCCCCTTCGAATCCAACGGGGGTGATATGTGTGCGGAACTAAACTTGACAAAGAAAATGATCTCACTCTCGACATGTCACCTTAACATCACATTTTCTACGTCTTACCAAAAACGAAAACGGGATATCGCTCCACAGAAAACAGAGGAAACTATAAAAAAAAATGTAAAAGAGATTTATAGGAGGCCGGCTATCAGAGTTCCCGAGCACTGGATCATTGACATTATAGTTGAACATCTGTGAATATATATAGGGCACTTGCGTTACGTTTAATGCATACAAAAACAACTAAATGTAATTTGTATTCATGGGTGATATGTAAACCATTTCACGCACTGAGACATCTGAAACTGATACATCCTCACGTTAAAACTGCCTGAATTGTGGATGGGACTGGAGTTGAGCATGTTGCACGAAACGTATAAAGGCTAAGCAGTAGAAACGAACAGAATTTATTGTCAAATGGATGCTGTAGCCGAAGCAGTGACCCACCTAGACACATCCATCCTCACACAAAGGATACTCGACATTACCATCCAGAAAAAAATTGCAAAAAGTCAGTTAGCCATTTTCATTGCCTGTAACCATGTCAGAGTCACTCACAATGATCCTCATCTCCAAAATACTCAAACTTTTCAATGGAGTTCCCTAAGGATCAGTCCTTTCTCTAACCCTCTTCAATATCCTCTCCACACGACTTCTCGTTACCTCTAACAAAACACAACATGAACGTCCTCTCATATGCAGATGGTTCTCGCAATCACATAACAGCATCCAGACACTACCAGGCGAGTTATAGATTCAAGAGAATCATCAACACTGTCATTAACTGCTGATCAAGTTGCTTTAGTTTACTACTTGCTTCTTCAGTTTACTACTTGCTTCTCAATGCTAAAACTCACTGTCCTCATTCTTTCAAGCCTGTCCATCTCTCGAGTTTGTTGAAAACCGTATCGTTCATTTGCTACGTAGCAAAAAAAAATCAACTTGTCCTTGCACATACTCGTAATTTTCACCTTTCCAAAGATCACTTAGTTGCTCTCGTACTCCCCTATGACCACACAGTTCAGCTTAGCTCTTCGGCATTCATGGTTCATCAGTCAGTCGTCACTTCGTGTTCGACTATCCATCCGCAACTTACAGCCTATTACTCACGGGTGACACTCCACTTCAGCAATGTTACCTCAGAAACTATACCTTTTTTTTTTTCTTTTATTCCTCTGACCATTCACTGTCTCTCTCTCTCTCTCTCTCTCTCTCTCTCTCTCTCTCTCTCTCTCTCTCTCTCTCTCTCCCCGCCAGTTTGACAGCACCACAACATTAATCGAGTGACTGTGGTACTCTCATTCGTCACCAGTTACTCATCCTTTTACACTTGAGAATCTAGTCAAATGTTTACAATAGTATCCCATCCCTCACACTTCGCCAATAATCACTCACGACCTACAGTTCATTATAAAGCTAACTGAGACTTTTTTCCATCCCATTATCTTAAAAACAACCAGTTAAGACACCTTTCTGTCCTATTATCTTAAAAATAACCAGTTAAGACACGTTTCTGTCCCATTATCTTAAATATAACCAGTTAAGACACGTTTCTGTCCCATTATCTTAAAAATAACCAGTTAAGACACGTTTCTGTCCCATTATCTTAAAAATAACCAGTTAAGACACGTTTCTGTCCCATTATCTTAAAAATAACCAATTAAGACACCTTTCCGTCCCATTATCTTAAAGATAACCAGTTAAGACTCCTTTCTAACCCATTTTCTTAAAAATAACCAGTTAAGACACTGTCCCATCACTTTAAAAATAACCAACCAAGACACCTTTCCGTTTCATTATCTTATAAAAAAAAAACAAGATACTACACACACCACATTCGGTCATGATTATGAAAGACTAAGATAATCACTCTCATGTATTATCTTTTTTCCATACTGGCATGAAACATGGGCTGGACAGCATAATGTGTCAAAGAGTTATTTGCATATCAGCATATGGTACTAGAGAGGGGTCTCTTTACCACAGCAGTT
Source organism: Panulirus ornatus (assembly GCF_036320965.1). NCBI lineage: Eukaryota > Metazoa > Arthropoda > Malacostraca > Decapoda > Palinuridae > Panulirus > Panulirus ornatus. The sequence continues at coordinate 10,727,910 of NC_092292.1, read as the reverse complement.
TCATATGCTGTATTTTCATTATTCAGACTCATAATCTAGATACCCACAATATCAAAACGTTGTTCAATCCCCGGACAAAACTATTATCTAGTTTGTGTCTACATTATTTTAGCGGATTTGAAACGATATTCAAAAAACACTATTTATTTTATGGGATAAACCATGTAATAATGAAGAGTTATACAGAGTTTTAACCATCATATATATCTATATCTATATATATATATATATATATATATATATATATATATATATATATATATATATTATACTTTGTCGCCGTCTCTCGCGTTAGCGAGGTAGCGCAAGGAAACAGACGAAAGAATGGCCCAACCCAGCCACATACACATGTATATACATACACGTCCACACACGCACATATACATACCTATACATTTCAACGTAAACATATATATACATACACAGACATATACATATACACACATGTACATAATTCATACTTGCTGCCTTTATTCATTCCCGTCGCCACCCCGCACGCGCGCAAGGTAGCGCTAGGAAAAGACAACAAAGGCCACATTCGTTCACACTCAGTCTCTAGCTGTCATGTATAATGCACCAAAACCACAGATCCCTTTCCACATCCAGGCCCCACAAAACTTTCCATGGTTTACCCCAGACGCTTCACATGCCCTGGTTCAATCCATTGACAGCACGTCGACCCCGGTATACCACATCTTTCCAATTCACTCTATTCCTTGCACGCCTCCTGCATGTTCAGGCCCACATCGCTCAAAATCTTTTTCACTCCATCTTTTCAAACCAATTTGGTCTCCCACTTCTCGTTCCCTCCACCTCTGACACATATATCCTCTTAGTCAATCTTTCCTCACTCATTCTCTCCATGTGACCAAACAATTTCAATACACACTCTTCTGCTTTCTTAACCACACTCTTTTTATTATCACACATCTCTTTTACCCTTTCATTACTTACTCGATCAAACCACCTCACACCACATATTGTCCTCAAACATCTCATTTCCAACACAGCCTCCCTCCTCCGCACAACCCTATCTATAGTCCACGCCTCGCAACCATATAACATTGTTGGAACCACTATTCCTTCAAACGTGCCCATTTTTGCTCTTCAAGATAATGTTCTCACCTTCCACACATTCTTCTACGCTCCCAGAACCTTGCCCCCCCCCCCCCCCCACCCTGTGACTCACTTCCGCTTCTATGGTTCCATCTGCTGCCACATCCACTCCCAGATATCTAAAACACTTCACTTCCTCCAGTTTTTCTCCATTCAAACTTACCTCCTAACTGACTTGTCCAACCCTGCTGTACCTAATAAACTTGCTCTTATTCACATTTACTCTCAGCTTTCTTCTTTCACACATTTTACCAAACTCAGCCACCAGCTTCTGCAGTTTCTCACCCGAATCAGCCTCCAGCGAAGTATCATCAGCAAACAACAACTGACTCAGTTCTTTACTCTTCTATTTACTGATTTTTTGGCAATTAGATCACTATGGTAGTGAAACTCTCTTGCCCTTCTTGACACGGGGCGTCGACAGGGTGACGATAACCCGCACACTGCCTCCTCTACTCAGTCATCTCAGTCTTCCCTCACCGTTTTGCACACTGGTGAGCGCACTGCCTGTACGTAGTACCCTTACAACTGCACTTTCTGCGTCCACGGCTATCAGTGCAGGCCCCTGTGTACCGCTGCTGCCTATAGTGTTGTATCCTCAGCCTCTGTGTCTTCAGACTAATGAAGTATTATCTGCAGCATTATCTGTGGAAAATCTATGGTTCTCATCAGGCTAATTGGACTCCGTTTCCTCCAGCTGACGAGAGATGTTACGATAGAGGCGTTTGTGGACACATGCGAGACAAGCTCTGAAAGTAGACCTGTAACTCTTGTCTATGTTCGCTTATCTTTTGAGCTTCAAGCCTGACGGGTACTCAGTGTAGCATACACCATCCAATTTGCACCAGGCATGTTCATGGTACAGGTAAGGTTCTTAGGGCTAACATGAGGAGCTATAAAATGCCTATCAGAAAATCATGTTCGTCCTCCGGCAACTATTACCCACAAGAATATGTTATAAACCTACCAAATTCTTAGGCGACAATGTACTTCATTTCCATCTTTACGAGGTAATAAATGTCCCCTCTCAGCATGAGAGCCATCAACCCTGCTATATAGGAACTGACCCGACGTATTGGATTATGTTTCAATACGAAGGAAATTGGGGGGTTACGGGAGTTGGATTGCCCTTATCAAGGACGTAAAGACTCCATGAAAATATCACAATCGGAGGAAAGACTTTTAGAAAAATGAGAAAGTGTCCGTCTGTTGGCATTTGTCATGGAAAAGTCTTACCCCCAGTTGTCAATGTCATGCCAAGATGGTCACCAGCATTGGCAATATGTTCACTTTTCTGATGCATTGGCCTTCGATCCTCGACTGTTATAAAGTCTATGGCACCCGAAGACCATTATCCCCAATAGGTTCTAACATCTGTTGCCCAGCACATCCTGAGGTTACCTCTGGTGACGAACATCAAATCTTCGAAAAGTTTTTTTAAAGTCTATCTTCTGTGATGGCAACACTACCTCTCGTAAACAGAGGCAAGTGCTCTAGTAAAATGGCTCATTTGTGTTCCTGTGTGTGTTCTATAAGGTATTGTTGCGTGCATCCGTTCCAAAGAGTGTTCTTGTTATTCCAAGGATGTGTTCCAGTGTATGTGTTCTGATGTTTTTCCCTACGTGTTCACAATGACATGAATATATTTGTGTTGTGTAGGTTCAGAGAACCTTTGTCTTTCAGTGTGCATTATATTGTCTGTTTACGAGTGTGCAACACTGTGTTAGCAGCCATATCCATTGCGCTAACACTCTTGACAGAGAAACGTAAGTGATATGCATCACTCTCGCATAAAACAGGGAGCTATTGCTCAGGGAAAAATTATTCTGTCTCTCTCCTCATCAGGAAAGTCTCCACTTAACAGTATCACGTATATAAACCTACATCACTGAGGGCTTGGAATACATGATATTTCTATCCTATTCACCTTTGAGTCAATAATCGGAGAATATTTCAAAATATTCTCATGAGAATATCCCAGCTATAACAGTGCTACTCTGAGCAACAATCTGGTAGCGTTACATCTCAATCGGTCCATCCTCCGCCTCTGTCATTCACCCTTTGTCCACCCTCTGCCTCTATCACTCCCACTGGCTTACAATCTGACTGTGCCATATTCTGACGTATCTTTTCCATACGTCATTCACAGTAGCGAACCTTGTGTCACCGTTCATCTCAATAGGGTACACCTTTCTGCCTCTATTACTCACGTAACACACCGTCTGTTTTCGTTACTCAAACTGGAGGCATCTTTTGCCTCTAGTCATCACATGGATGCTAAGCTCGGCTCTGTTTATCAGAGTGACTCGCCCTTTTCCCTATATTAATCACACTGCTGCCCCTTCCATCTCTGAGGTTCACACTGGCCCATCCCCCTAACACTGCCATACATACCACTCACCCTTAACAAACTCAGACAACGAAGGAGGGCAGCTCTGCAAAAAAGAACCTCTTTGTAACCGAAAGAAGCTCAGAGAATGGACTATAAGAAAGACTTTCATGAAGATTCAAGATTCGCCGCTTCCTCTGGATGCTAACAAGATGATTGGCGTTCCTTTATGGCTTTAAAAATCTGGCGTGAATTACCTTTACGTAAGGGTAATTCTTCCCCGAGAATACTCTCTTAATAATAACTTCCCCAAAACTACTCTGGCAAAGAAAAACTTTCAACTACATAATTCACTCGATTCTCCTGCACTTTGGGAACACTAGAGAGAGCGTTTAACGCCATAAAAATGCTTTAAGCCGACAAAAGGCTCAGGGTTCTACATCTTTAACCCTTGCTTTTACGATGCTCTTAAATCATCCCCACACAGAAGCTGATGAAAAGATTGTTCTTCAGCCTCACACTTTCCTTTACAATGCATCTTCATAATGAGTTACCCTGAGATTATATAGAGGAAGAAAACTGCTCACTAGTATACCATTCCGTTTTCCTCCAATATTCAAACACTGGAGAGAAAGTTTTAAGTTCATGGAAATGTTTTCAGTCCAGAAAATGACGTTCAGAATACTACATTTTTAGCGCCAACTTTACGAAAAAAAAATTTCAGCTCAGTTCATTTCAGGTAAGAGAGTTAGTCTACTTGATGAACCTAAGTGGCTTATCAAGTTATCGAGCGAGGGGGAGAGACCTGAGCGTCGTGGTGCAGAGGACAATAACTTCCCAGTTTCATAAGGAGAGGTTTCTGAGGAAGGACTCAAATGACGACATTACCCTTCACAAAAATAAGGTCCAGTTGGAAGATCATGACACAACACAGCTTCACCAGCTGCACACCATCGTGTTAGTCACTTGCCGTTATCTGCCCGTTGCCTGATATAAAGAAAAAAACTACGTCTATCCTTCATGTACAAAAGATAAAAAAAGATAGGAATATGCACGTTATCTTAAACTATATCATCTATTCAGGGCTTCACTGTCCAGTGGTCGATCATCTGAAAATAGCCGAGCGCAGTACACATGACGGCGGATCCACGTCTCATGTGTTCATGTATGTCATTCTGTCTTAGTGTCTCACATTTTCTGAACGTGTTCTGCAACATAGAGGTTTGGTTTTGTGTTCCACATGTGGTTCTTCAACGTGCTTCAATGTCTTTGTGTATTGTGTTGCCTGCTTTGGTATTTGTTGCTATGCTCCTGTGTTTCCATTGCGTGTATTGGAACATGTGGTAATGACCCAGTAAGAGTTCGAACGTATGGGTTATCATCTAGCTTGTATTTATAACACTGGGCTCCAACTTATGGGTCACTGGCTTGTGTCCATAGATATGCATGACCTTCTCCTCGTACTTTGAAATGGGTTCGAACTATGGCGCCCAGGGAATTGCTGTGGTTTCCCCATGTTACGACTTGAGGAAGGGCGAAGTAGACGTAAGAGTAACTGAAAGACCTGAAAGCCACAATCCACTCATCCTGTTATAATTTCCTTCCTTTAAGAATATGTCAAATGTCAATTCAACTCTGGAATACTATACACGGAAGCTAGACATTGGGTGTTAGCAAATGAAACCGTTGCTCGTCTGTTCCGAATTCTATCTCACGAAGGCTAGAAATGAAATAAAAGAAACATCACGTAGTATGTCGAAGGATACATTCCGCGAAACTTAGGATTCTGGGTTACTGAGGGAAGTACAATGAGTATGAACGATGATGGTAACGTGATGAACCTAATTTATCTAGAGAGTGTGATGTTTTACCTTTGACCCCGAATGAAAGTGTGGACTAAAAACATTGCCGTAAGTAATACGTGGTGTCCATTGTCACTCAAGTGCACTATGACTGGTGGGGCTAATGCTGACACTGTCACTCACATTGCTGCAGGCCTCTGACGTTGATACTCACACCATTGCACCCTCTGACTCTCATAATGCTGCACCCCAGACGCTGTTACTCAATACTGCTGCACCCTCTCAAGCTATTACTCATCCTGCCGCACCCTCCAGCTCTCTTACCCACATTGCTAGACCATGTTTCTCTGTCAATCCCAGAGATGCAGCCTCTACATCCACTACCCCACACCACTGCAACCTTCACGTCTGTGAGTCACGCTGTCGCACCCTCCGTCACCCGACCCTATTGCACTCTCTGCTTCATGAGCTGGAACAAATATCTGGTCCCCTTCAAGCTGCCGATATCTTCTTTCTTCTTTTTCTTTTCATATACCAGCCACGACAAATCTACAGTAGCAGTTCTCATTCATCCTATCCTCTGTACACGTGCGAGAAAAGTCTCCCAGGTGAACCCATAACATGCACATTTACTCTAAGGGATCATTGGCTTCAAGAGAGAGAGAGAGAGAGAGAGAGAGAGAGAGAGAGAGAGAGAGAGAGAGAGAGAGAGAGGAGACGAAGTACGTGTCACATAACATTCAACTCTCACCACACATTTTCACTGTCCAGGTGGATTTCTTAAGGAAATATTTGAGAAAACATGAAACTATCCTCCTGAAAATCACGTTCATTCTCTTAAGAGAAATTTTCTATAAAAGATATAATAAACCCATTAAATTCTCAGGTGACGATATTCTATTACAGTTAACTTATAAAGTGAACTTATAATGCCCTCTCGTGAGATTCATCAAATCTGGGAAATAAGTTACCCTACTTGTGGATTACTTTTCAGTCTGTAGAAAGTAATTGGCAATCAAGAATCTCCCACATTTATCTCTGTAATTTTCCTCCTTGAGAAGAGAGACACACGAACACAAGAGACCTTTAGAAAAGCAGAAAGAAATCTCTCTGGCATTTGTAAGACGTAACTTTTGACTCTAGCTGCAGTCTTGATACAAAGTCGACAGCCTCTCTCATTCATGATTCATTTACCTTTCGCATGTATATCCCTTCGTTCTTTTACCGGGAGCAAAATCCAAGGCAAATGTAATTCATTCTTCAACAGCTCTATACTCTCCTGCTGGGCACACCCTGAGACCACCCTCGTAAAAGAAAGATAGGTCGTCGAGTGTGTGTGTGTGTGTGTGTGTGTGTGTGTGTGTGTGTGTTCCAGACAGTGTTACAGCATGTACGTTCCAGTGTGTGCTCTACTGTCTCCAAGTAAGACATCCAGAGTAATGCAGTACTTTCTCTTTTTGTGTTGGCAATGATACGAGAATATGGATGTTGAACGCTCCATGCAATGTCTCCGTGTATGTGCCTGTGCCTTGTAGCATACAGGACAGTGCTTGTTTCTTATGTCCCTCAGTATATCACAGTGTGCTGCTTATCACTGTATATTTCCTCCAACGTTAGTAGAGAGATATGAGTGACGCTTGGTCAGTACCAAACAAGCAGTAGGTAATTACGTATCACAATATTCTTTTACGTATATTTGCAAAAGTTCCTCGTCGACAATATTCCTTTCCCCGAGAGCAATCAGAAAATGGGATATATCTTTAACCCACTCGTCTCTTACTAAATGAATGATAAAAGTTGATCATTTAGATGTTGAATTTGCTAAAGGGGGGGGGGAGTAAACTGAAATACCTATCATATTGTAACTGAATGTAATGTAATTGAAAGGATGTATAACACACAACAGTAATCCTCTACTTCCACAGAAACAATACCTACAGTTGTAGCTGCCTCTGGGATATAGTGGCTGGGGTTGATATTCATACACACTCACTCTGTATTTCATTTACTTAACATCTGCAGTTAACCTCTGACCCCTGGCACTGGCGCAGACGCATTCTTTGCCTGTGTCAATGTGAGGAGACCTCTGATTGTGTTTCCTCTCCGTGATCCATCCTCCGCTTGTATTCCTCACACTTGCGCACCCTATGCTACTCTCACTCACACTGGCGTACCTCCTGACTCTTTTACTCACATAGACGAACTCTAGTCCTCCTCCTCCATCTCCTCCTCCTCGCTCCTACATTTTTCACACTGACGACCTTTTTCTTTTCCTTGATCACTTTGGCGCATTCTCTGTGTCTCTCACTCACCTCAACAAACCCTTTTGCTTTTGGTACTCACACTGCCGCATCCTCTACGTCTGTTCATCACACTAACGCACCTTCTGCCTGTACTCAGTCACAGCCTCTGAGACTCATACTGGTGCAATCCCTGCTGTTAATAATCACACTGGCCACATCAGCTTTCCTCAGTTCTACCGGCTTACCCTCTGACTCCCACACTGCTGTATATTCCATTCATCGCCAACAGCCTCAGACTACACGGGGACCTTGTATGAGAAGAGGCACAATTCCTGACTATCATGTTAATATGGCCAACGTAAATGAATAGAAATAAAGTGGAAGAAGGTTAAAGACTTCCTATAAATAGCCAAGAATCGCTACTTCCCCTTGGAAGTTACTTGCAAGATTGATGTTCAATTATGGATTTAAAAACCCGCACACACTTTCCTCTTGCTGGGAACATTTTTCCATTAAATACTTTCTCATAACTTTCACCAAATTTTCTCTCGAAAATACAAAAGGTTTATCGGAAAATTCATTTCATTCCCTTGCACTTTTAGAACGCTGTACAGTTTACGTTTCTAGAAATGTTTCAAACGAACACACACAAAAAAAAGAAAAGTGCTCAGGGCATTACATCTCTATCTCGAGTTTTACCAGGCCTTTCGCTCAATTCCTATCAGATAGGAGTGATCGCTGTCGTCCTGGCCAATCAAGTTATCTGGGATTTTCCTGAGTGGTATGCAGTAATGGAGCTGTCAGTAAACTTCGACTCTCACCAGGAGGAGCAATAGCTGCGTGAGAGGGAGAGGACCTTACCGACAGCAAATGCATCTCTGTGGATGATTAGTGAGGCACGTGTGACTGCATCATCATCAGCAGCTGCACATCATCGAGTTAATTTGGTACCTTCAACTACCCTGAGCCGTGGAAGAAAACATCGCTCTCTCTCTCTCTCTCTCTCTCTCTCTCTCTCTCTCTCTCTCTCTCTCTCTCTCTCAAGAGACTATGAAGGGAAGATGTACGATATTCTATCATCTGTGGTCATCATCTACCCAGCGCATCCCTGGCTTCTTAAGTTCTGATGCCTCACGTTTAATAATGGCTTGGAGAAGTACGAAGTTGGCACATTTACTTGGGAGGAGATCTGAGAGTGCATACATACTGTTCCACAAAGAATTATCTTTAAGAACACTGGTGTATTGTACGTGTAACTTTGCATATGACACATTATGTATGACAGAGACTGGATGTGTGCCGATGAGACTGGAGTTTTGTCTTTGTGGCGCTACCTTGCTAAGACTGGTAAAGGCGATTAGGTACAATATTACGAAGAGAAAACAAGAGACTGAGTGTTACATTATAGCATGTGTGGTACGACCTTTCCATCTCTTAGTGGCTCTATCTTCTTTGGATTGAGGAAAAGGCGTTGGTCATATGGTAACCTTACTTCCGCAGGGGCAAACGATACGTTTTCTATCTTTGACCTTTTAATGAACTAGTTGACTGGAAACATCTGTACACATAACGGATGGTTCTCCACAATCAGTCAACTACCACATCAGTGATTTGGTTCGCGAAGTAATTAGTAACATCGTTCTTTGACGCTTTATTTCATACTGCCGTACCCCCAGACGCTTTTACTTACACTGCCGTACCCTCAGACGCTTTTACTTACACTGCCGTACCCTCTGAAGCTTTTACTTAAACTGCCGTACCTCTAGAATCCTGCCGACAGTATTAAGCCCTGCACCTATTCCACATACCCGCAGCTTCTATTGTTATTACCCCACACTGTTGCACCCAGTGCCTTTCTCACCCACACTATTGTACCCCCTGTTCTACCCCAACACTGTTGTACTCTCTGAAATTCTTACAGACACTGTCGCGCCCTCTATCTCCCTCTCACCCACACTGCTGCGCCTTCAGTTACCCCACACGAGTCTACTCTTTCGCCTTCTTACCCACACAGTTGCTCTCTCTCTCTCTCTCTCTCTCTCTCTCTCTCTCTCTCTCTCTCTCTCTCTCTCTCTCTCCTCGCAGGGTTGCATCCTCTGCTACCCAACACCGTCGTACCCTCTACCTCTCGCTCGCACTGTCGCACCCTCTGCTACCTAACACTGTCGCACCCTCTGCTACCTAACACTGTCGCACCCTCTGCTACCTAACACTATTGCACCCTCTGCTACCTAACACTTTCGCACCCTCTGCTACCCAACACTGTCGCACCCTCTACTATCTAACACTGTCGCACCCTCTGCTACCTAACACTATTGCACCCTCTGCTACCTAACACTGTCGCACCCTCTGCTACCTAACACTGTCGCACACTCTGCTACTTAACACTGTCGCACCCTCTGCCTCACGAGCTGTAATTAATATATGTAAGCTCCTTCAGGCAGACGTCCTTCGTTTTCTAAACAGCAGTGAAAAATGCACAATGGACGTTGTCACCTTTCATGTCCTCTGTAGACACGCACGATCTATATTCGAGTGTGATCACCTCTGGACGTGATGGACTTTTCACGTCTCTCTCAATATTCCATTTCCACCAGGAGGTTTTCATGGCTCAGGTAATCCTCTCAGGAAACACTTTAAGAACCATAAAAATGCCTGTCAGAATATCTCATTCATTCTTTAGCAAATATCATCGCCAAGAATATTCGACTGAACCCACCAAATTCTTAGGGTAAGATATCCTTATTACCGCCATTTCAATGTATTGCCATATTCCTACTCAGCTGACGACCATCATATCGGGCAAAAATATGGACCCCGAAAAAACATTTTGGATTACGTTCCAGAGCGTAGGAAATTTTAAGAGTTCTAGGAATCCTTCGTCTACATGAAAATGCAGCGACCCTTTGAAAATTTTTGAGCCAGTGGGCGAGAGACCTTCAGAAAAGCAGAGAAATTCTCTTTGTGGCGTTTGAGAGAGAGAGAGTTCTTAGTTCCTATTGTCACCTTTACGCAAAGTCGACTGGCGTCATTCACATTTCCTCTCCTACTTTCATGTATGAGGTCCGTTACTCAAGTGGGGAAGCTCCAGGGCAACCGTAAACCGATTTCTTCCACATGTTTTACCAACTCCTGCCTGCCACAAGCAGAGGAGGTTGACCATCGATCATCGGAAGCTCTTTAGAGCGTCTGTGATGGCAATGCTTCTTGTAAACGAGGGCATGTGTTCCGCTGTAGTGGTTCATTTGTTTTCCAGGGGGATGGGCGTTCCAGATGGTGTGTGGTAGTGCGGACGCTCCCATGAGCATTCTAGTGTCTCCAAGTGTTACATTTCAGAGCAAATGTTCCCGTGCTTTTCTTATAGGCTTTTATAGTGGTAGAGATACATGATAGATATAGAATACGTTCCAGATAATTCTCCAGTGTATATGTCTTCCAGCGGGCATTCCAGTTTTCCAGTGTATAATACTGTTTCACCAAACAGGTCTACTTAGATAGCGGGCCGAACAACGTAAGAAATATTCGTTAATATCGTACAAACAGAGTGCAAGTGTTCATGAAAATATTCAGCTGTATTAATCTTCAATGTTCTAATGATAAGAGTTATTTCCCCATTCATCAAACCACTCGGGGACTTGGAATACATTCCTATCATCTTTGCTATTCCCTTTCAATAATATTCGGACATTTCATCGTAGGGAAAAGATTTGACATCACTGAATGATAAAAGATGGTCATCTGCGGTTTAAACTTAGTGTTATACTACAGGCGCTGAACAGTCAATGAACGCTAATACTCTACTGTAACTGAATTGATGTAGAATACACTAAACCAGCTGTTACCTATAGCCATAGCTGCCTCTAACGTATCACAGCCTGGGTCGAAACCCCTACCTATCCATCCTCCTGCGTCAGTTGGCCTCACT
>NC_092292.1:10673995-10706495 GCF_036320965.1 Panulirus ornatus | reverse complement strand
ACTGATCCGTCCAGCTCTAGAGGAGTGCTTTAACTGGTCTGTCCAGCCATGGAGGAGTTTTGGAATTGATCCATCCAGCAGTGAAGCAGTGTTGGAACTTATCCACCCAGCTGTGAAGCAGTGCTGGAACTAACAGATTTAGCTGTGAAGCAGTGCTGGAACTGATCCACTCAGCTGTGGAGCAGTGCTGGAACTGATCCGCCCAGCTGTGGAGCGGTGCTGGAACTGATCCACCTAGCTGTGGAGTAGTGCTGGAACTGATCCGCCCAGCTGTGGAGCGGTGCTGGAACTGATCCAACCAGCCGTGGAGCAGTGCTGGAACTGATCCGTCCGGCTGTGGAGCAGTTCTGGAAATGATCCACCCAGCTGTGGAGCAGTGCTGGAACTGATCCGCCCAGCTGTGAAGCGGTGCTGGAATTGATCCACCCAGATGTGGAGCAGTGCTGGAACTGATCCGCCCAGCTGTGGAGCGGTGCTGGAACCGATCCACCCAGATGTGGAGATGGGCTGGGATTAATCCGTCCAATTATGGAGCAGACCTGGAACTGTTGAGGGGACGGCACAGCAGAGGATCAGTGAGGATGCTGGCCATGTTGTCACACTCTGAGGAGATCAACATTGCTGAATTCCACCACAAAGACGAATGAGGGACTGTCACCACAGAAGACACAACCGATGTTTAGAGAGGGAAGAGCTGGGAGTGTGAAGTGCTGCTGGGAGAGGCAAGAGCTGGGAGTGTGAAGTGCTGTTGGGAGACAGAAGAGCTGGAAGTGTGAAGTGCTGCTGGGAGAGGGAAGAGCTGGAAGTGTGAAGTGCTGCTGAGAGAGGCAAGAGCTGGGAGTGTGAAGTGCTGCTGGGAGACAGAAGAGCTGGAAGTGTGAAGTGCTGTTGGGAGACAGAAGAGCTGGAAGTGTGAAGTGCTGCTGGGAGAGGGAAGAGCTGGAAGTGTGAAGTGCTGCTGGGAGAGGGAAGAGCTGGAAGTGTGAAGTGCTGCTGGGAGAGGCAAGAGCTGGGAGTGTGAAGTGCTGCTGGGAGAGGGAAGAGCTGGAAGTGTGAAGTGCTGCTGGGAGAGGGAAGAGTTAGGAGCGTGAAGTGTTGCTGGAAGAGGCAAGAGCTGGGAGAGTAAAGTGTCGGGAAATTGAAGTGTTAGGAGAGAGAAGTGTCGAGAAAGTGAGGAATTGGGAGAGAGAAGTGTCGAGAAAGTGAGGTATTGGGAGACTGAAGTACTGGATGTTAAAGTGCATTTGTGAGACTTGAAGTGCTATTTGGAGAGTAAAGTCTTCAAGAGGATGATAAACGATGACAGACGTCAATCCAGGATAATATTCTTCACTGAACCCTCGACACGAGCCAACAGTTGCTTCTCAAAGAACCTGAGCTAAAAATAAAACATTAGTCAGGAGTATCTGAGGATTCGGTACAGTAACGTTACCATTCTCCAGTACCGGTATCACTGGGTGGTACAGTATGGTACCACTTGGGAGACGATCAAGAGGATCGTACACAGACTTTGTACAAAGAGGAACGAAGCTTTGGGTACGAGAACCTAAACTATAAAAATTGCGATTAAGGGGGGGACTTTTCCAAAGGAGAAGATCTAAAGTGAGTGAGTAGGAGGAAAAAAAGTGCAAGGGGAAAAAAATATCCAAGAGATATTTTAGAGTTAATTGAAAGGCAAAGCAGCTGTTTGCTTTAGAACAGATACATTTTTTTTCACCCATTAACGGATGTTTGTTTTTCTTCAGTACATCAAACTCCACATCTTTTGATCGATTCATTTCCCTTGGGGGTTAATTTGAGAGTAGGTTTAGGTCACACACACACACACACACACACACACTATACTCCATATCAACCCTAATCTCTTTTTTTTGTGTGTGTAAACACTGTTTAATAACCCCACTTCTTAAAGCCTTGTTTATAATACTACGCATTTCCTATGTATATTTCCATTTGTCATTAGCATGTGCGGTTGTTGAATCCTACACCAGCGGGTACTGCCCCAAGTGTCGAGTGTACTCCCACCATCACCTCCAGCGTGTACTGTATTACGTACTACGATATGATGCTGTTAGGATCCAGGGGAGTCCTTCACCTTGGTGTACAGCTGTTACCTCACCAGGATTTAAAGCTATTAAGTATTACCAGTCCCTACACCCAGGTGTACAGCTGCTAAGTGCTACGAAACCACTTCACCAAAGTGCACGGCTCTTAAGTGTTATTAGTCACTTTACCAGGATGCATGGCTGGTAAGTGTCTCGAACCCCTCATCATGGTGTATAGCTATTTAGTGCTATGAACCACTTCATTCAGGTGTATAAGTAATAAGTGGTACGAGTCCATTTCCCGGGATGTACAGCTGTTAAGTGACACGAATTCTCTCACTTAGGTGTACACCTGTTAAGTGTTACCAGTCCCCTTCACGTGGATGTACAGCTGTTAAGTGCTACGAACTCACTTACACGGAGTGTACATCCATTAAGTGCTCCGAACCCTTTCACTACGATGTACATTTAACTGTTATGAATCCCTCCTCAAGTTGTACAGCTGTTATGAATCCCTCTTCAAGTTGTACAGCTGTTATGAATCCCTCCTCAAGTTGTACAGCTGTTATGAATCCCTCCTCAAGTTTTACAGCTGTTATGAATCCCTCTTCAAGTTGTACAGCTGTTATGAATCCCTCCTCAAGTTGTACAGCTGTTATGAATCCCTCCTCAAGTTGTACAGCTGTTATGAATCCCTCCTCAAGTTGTACAGCTGTTATGAATCCCTCCTCAAGTTGTACAGCTGTTATGAATCCCTCTTCAAGTTGTACAGCTGTTATGAATCCCTCCTCAAGTTTTACAGCTGTTATGAATCCCTCCTCAAGTTTTACAGCTGTTATGAATCCCTCCTCAAGTTGTACAAGTGTTATGAATCCCTCTTCAAGTTGTACAGCTGTTATGAACCCTTCTTCAAGTTGTACATCTGTTATGAATCCCTCCTCAAGTTGTACAGCTGTTATGAATCCCTCTTCAAGTTGTACAACTGTTATGAATCCCTCTTCAAGTTGTACAACTGTTATGAATCCCTCTTCAAGTTGTACAGCTGTTATGAATCCCTCTTCAAGTTGTACAGCTGTTATGAATCCCTCCTCAAGTTTTACAGCTGTTATGAATCCCTCCTCAAGTTGTACAGCTGTTATGAATCCCTCTATAAGTTGTACAACTGTTATGAATCCCTCCTCAAGTTGTACAAGTGTTAAGTGTTATGAATCTCTCCCCAACAAGCGCTGTAGATAAGTGCTGCGCTTCACCAGGATATAAGTGTAAGTTTTCTCTCTGTTTCATTACATGTTTCAAGTGCTTCATGGCGTTTCATAGTTCACTGAACAATGTGCATCATTTGTTGACATTATGGACATTTCCAATTTGTTTGTTATTTACACGGCAAAAAATAAAAGTAATTTGTTCTACTATACTAATGAAATAACGCATATTTCATTTGAAATACGTGAAAATTGAGGTCGGCTCGAAATTGAAAAAAAAGAAAGGAAAAAAAAAATATCCATTTAAAATATCAAAGATTTTCTCATCCTAGTTTTGTTATAGATCCCCGGGCGTGTCGTATTTGGGTGTAGGAAAAGCGCAAAATTCAACTGCAACCAAATCTCCAACGTTGTAACCCAGTTACGAGTCCGTATGTGCTAAATAGACGATGATCAGTACATCTTGTTCCATACATCCACCGAGATGAGGCCAAAAAAAATAAGGTATGACAGAATTTTGCACACGTTTTCGGTAGATAAAAAGGGGAGAGGAGGTTTAAGGATAAGATGGATAAGAAATCATTCATTGAGACTAAAACTACGAGTTCTGACTGAAGCTGTTTCGTACTGAGCTCTGACTGAAGCTGTTTCGTACTGAGTTCTGACTGAGCTATTTCGTACTGAGTTCTGACTGAAGCTGTTTCGTACTGAGTTCTGACTGAAGCTGTTTCGTACTCAGCTCTGACTGAAGCTGTTTCGTACTGAGCTCTGACTGAAGCTGTTTCGTACTGAGTTCTGACTGAAGCTGTTTCGTACTGAGCTCTGACTGAAGCTGTTTCGTACGGAGCTCTGACTGAAGCTGTTTCGTACTGAGTTCTGACAAACTGTTTCGTACTGAGTTCTGACTGAAGCTGTTTCGAATTGTTGTTTCAGTCCAATCTCATTCAGACTTGGCCGGAGCTCATAAGGATCCACAGGATACATCGCAATGACTTATTCCTAAAAAGCGATTCTTCAGTTCAATGTGAAGAAAATCGCACTCCTAGCAGGCATTTACATCCTGTTGGACGCCAGCAGCCGCATAGCACAAAAAAAAACGGACATGGCCGCGCATGCCGACTTGTGACGTCACGTGGCCCTGAACCCTCAGTTGCAGGAAAACTGTGAGGGAAGGTATGGATACTGTGAGGGAAGGTAGGTATACTGTGAGGGAAGGTATGGATACTGTGAGGGAGGGTAGGTATACTGTGGGGGAAGGTATGGATACTGTGAGGGAAGGTAAGGATACTGTTTGGAAAGATAGGGATACTGTGAGGGAAGTTATGGATTCTGTGAGGGAAGGTATGGATAGTGGTTGGAAGAAGGTATAGAAAGTGTGAACAAAGTGTAGATGAATGAATCTACGTTTTCGTTAGCACTGTACCAGCACGTTTTCTTTGTTTAGGGCCAATGACGTAGCATACAGGGTCCACCCACATGCGTATGGGTCGACTTGGTATATATACATAGGCTTAGATCTAACGTAAGTTGAACGAGCCAAGCAGCAGGTACATTATGAAATGGAACGCTGAAAGAACAAGTGAAATCCAATTTTGTGGTTGAGTTTTGTACTCGATTCCACCAATCTACCAGTTCACCCACTTTGTTTACACATCAATATACCCTTTTAGCACGAGCATATGACACTGAAGTATCATGGCTTGACCTGACCCTGATAGTTAGGTCAAAGGGTAATCCATGCCACTCAAGGGGCACATAGAGTCATGTTCAAGGGCTAAGGGCAACTAAGGCATTTAGATTTAGAATAAAACGCATTTTGAAAAAAACTGAATGTCATATGCCACTTGCATGTTGTTCGCTTAAACATATCATCCTGTTAATACTCTCATTCTGTTAGCTCTACTTTAACGGCTGTAGCTTAGATTTAGATGAAGTAGTCAATAATGTATATCTACAGTTAGGGTTTTGGAACGTCCGAGCTGCGAGGAGGACAGATGAAGCTACTGCATTTTGTCAAGCGATTCTGGTGGTTAATTCAAAGCATAATAACTTGCTTACTTTTCTCGATGTCTGATTTAAGCGAGTAAAGCAAAAGACTTATAAACAGTAGATAATGAATACGCTTACTGTTATCGAATGGCAATCGCTAATTATAGCAGATCATGACGTAACTGATTACAGTAATGATAGTTACATGACCGCTAATTAGATTCATATTACCGTAATTGACTATACGTTTACTGCAGTCACATGGTAATCATTATTTATCAGGGATATTGTTGTATTGAAGTTTACTGTAGTCATATAGCAGTCGGCATATATTATGTACAACCGTATTCGATTATAGCATTTGTCTTTTGACTTCTGAGAAGCTAACGAGAAATAATCACTTTATTCACTGTTAAGTTTCTTTCCCATTCATCCATTTAGGTGCTGACTGATGCATAAAAAAAGAAAATCGTAGAAAGCTAAACCTAATTTGGTCGAATTTAAGAATAGTCATTGTTAAATTTCTACACAGTGGGGCTTCTGTGGCAATTTGAAATGACTTATTCTGACAAATCGAAAATTGGTAAAAAATTCACTCGTTTACGTCAACAAATATCTATCTATCTGTTTACAACTGCACCAGGACCCTTGCCTACGACCTCTTTCCACTGGCTCATGCTACTCCAAGGCTGCGCTACTTCCCGTAGCAGAGAAATGATGGACTCCTTTAGTTCGAGGAGTAACTTGATAAAACTGGACTCCTAGTGATACAGCTACGCCAAGGATGACTTTCCACACGCAGCATGAGTCCGGTAACACCACTAAAACAACATAAATAGCTTCCATTATTGCTGTAGCTTTGGTAAAACAAACTTACCACCCTTGTCCACCCTTGTCCACCACCAACCACAAATACTAGATGAACCAAGACGATCACCAACGGAGAAATGCCATTCGCCACTTGACTTAGTTTACGTGTTTGTTGATCTTGAAGTCATGTATGGTTTTTGGGTCAATGAGAAACTAAGAAATAAAGAGAGTTCGATCCGAGGTCAGAGGTCGAGAGAGTGTATTCGTATGGCTAATACGCTGGCCAACGAACCAGGCAAGATGACAGGAGCAAAATGTTGTGGGCGAGGCGAGAGTGAGTGGTGGTGGTGATGATTTATTTCGCCAGATGCGAGTAAGAGGCTTAGGAGAGAGGAAAGAACGAAGAATGGCAAACAGACACAGACACACACGCTGACACATGCTCACACACACACACACACACACACACACACACACACACACACACACATATATATATATATATATATATATATATATATATATATATATATATATATATATATATACTTCAAGACGAATTTCTATGTAAAAATTTCACCAGGTTACCCTTGACCTCTTTTTAGACTCTAGAGGCTCCTGAAACCAAGGGCTACACTACGTCCAGTAGCAGGAGTATGTGGACTCCTTTGGAGTGAGATTTTCTTTGAGGACACTGTGCTTCTAACGATACGGCTTCCCCAAAGGTGACTTTTCGCTCGTGCAGGCGGAGTGTGATAACACCTATCATATATATACGACCAAAAGGTCGTAGACATCTGATAAGAAATGAAATTAAAACCCGACTGTCATATAAGCAATGTGTTTAGGAATACATGAAATTCGCGGCCACTGAAAAGACTGGAGGAGCATGGTAAAGTTAGGTGGAAGAAGAGAGAGTTAGAAAAGACGCTGAGGGAAGAAGTGTCTTCGGCGTGGAGTGAAGGTCTGATGCAAGCAAAGAGGAGGTTCCTCTTCTTGATGATGGCTCCCTCTTGTCAGACGCCTCGAGAAATGTCCACTGACCTCCTATAAAGCTTTCACCTCCAGCTAAATCTGATTTACGAATGGCATTTTCGGGAGAACTGGACCGGTGGATTGTTAAGAGTCAAGACACACGGGAAAGGCACAGCGAACAATGGTAACCAGTTTTGTATTTGCAGGTAGTCACTGAAGGTGATTCCACTGGGGAGTTGTTTTCGTCAAGCATCGTACAGAAGCGAATGTAATAAGAGGATTATTCTCGGGGTCGACAGCTGAGGGTGGTATATGAAGAACGGTCCTCAGACTAGAGCTAAGGCAGTGTGTAACACCCGTGTTCCCGACGACCGAACTCCTGAAAATTCCTTTGAGGTGAAGTTGTTATTTCCTTAGCCGATGGGGAGGGATGTTGTTGGCGCAACTATGTTCCTTGCAACTGCAGATGTTGCAGCAGCTACTGCAGCTGTTGTTGCTGCCCTTACGGCTGTGCAAATATGACTCCTATTTTTTTCGTATCATTTCTGCAGTTGTTTATGCTGCTGGTGACAACATGTTGGGAAAGGAAGGTACAGGAACACATGACGAGAGAGAGGATATGCGAATATGTGTACACGAAGTTAAGACACAGGATACGTACAAAGTTGTTACACAAAGGTAACACGAGTGTAAAAGTCTCCTCCCATAATCCATAAATAAGATATATACACGCCCACAAAGTATGGTGGCCAGTAAGAGTTAAACTCCCCCAAAATCAAACTACCCGCCCTTTCTATTGTACAAATAGGTAATCACAATAGGGTGATTGTATTGAGTTTGTCCTTTGTCTAACAATTTTATAAACCCAAAGTCTATATTGTGTGTGTATTTTGTGTACATAATTTTTCAGCCTTTGGTTTCACAAGGTTCAATAAATCATTCATTATATATATATATATATATATATATATATATATATATATATATATATATATATATATATATATATGATGATCAATATCACCTCTCCGTTACCTGTTTTACCCGTTTGGCCTATACAGATATATTTACATGCCTTGCATTTGACGGCGTAAACACTCCCAATTGTTGCATAATTTGGCCTACTATTCATCAAGGTCTTACTGATGGTGTTATTGTACTGGAAAGCAACATTACAAGCACTCTCTTAGATTAGCTAGGTTGAGAGAATAGGGCAACACTAAACATTCAGACTTATCCTTATTTGTCACGTTTTGTTTAAACAGAGCATAAAATGTCTTCCTAGCTTTCCAGTAAGCTTTGCTCACAAACCATTTGGGATAATGGAACTGTATGTGTTTCCACCATTACGAGAAACCAAGATCTCTTCACTTTTACTGTAAATCTTAAATCTTTTTTGATGTTGTCTGTGTGTTTTACTCCTGTAGTTGACATAGGTTTACCCCTGTAGTTGACATAATATAATGAATGGTTTAATTCAGTGTGAGCGGTTTATTTGAATGGTTTGATTCAAGAACGGTTTACTTTTCTAAGTTTATCTTGACAGATGGCTTACCTAAATGAGTGTTTTAACTTCATGAGTGGTTTGCCCAAAAGAATAATTTACCTTACTGAATGGCTAGAATCAATAAGCTGGTTACCTTAATCAGTGATTATCTTTTTGGGCGAATTACTTTAACGAGGGGTTTACCTTAACGAGTGGTTTACCTTTGTGAATAGCTTGCCTTTATGAGCAATGAAAAGACTTAGAAATGGCTTACAGCCTTTGGGGGAATTTCAGTCGATAATCCGGTTATTATTATCATTAAAATCATTATCATTATCATTATCATTATTATCATTATTATCATTATCATTATCATCATTATCACTATCATTATCATTATCATCATCGTCACAATTGCATTATATACTGAATGCAACTGTTTTAATGCAATCATCATTATCATTATCATCATCATCAGATCATTATCATTATTATTTATCAGTATCATTTTAATCATTGCTATTTCTATAACCTGCCAACCGCCCACTTTGATGTTACTTCCCAAGAACTGATCACTCAACCGCGACCCACTTCTTCAATATTCAGTTACAAGATTAATTTACCTCTGAATCCTGTGCAATATCATTCCGCCACAAGCGCTCGACTCTGTGTTCTACATCTGATTCTCTTTGAGACATACTGATAAAGCGCTTGACTCTGTGTTCTACATCTGATTCTCTTTGAGACGTACTGATAAAGCGCTTGACTCTGTGTTCTACATCTGATTCTCTTTGAGACGCAATGATAAAACAAGACCTTGGAGCCGCCCTAGATATACAAGTGGAAACACCTTATTCTTTCTCTTATCTTTCGTCCGTTTGCCGTGGTTTTCTTTGCGAGTTAATCCAAGATGAAAGCGCTCTTACGGTATCATATGATACTCATATGATATTCTTTGTCCTTAGTTACTTGTGATCATCTGTTTGTACGGCGCGGGTGGGGAGTTTTACTCTCGCGGAGCTCCATCTCTTGAGTGACTGTGTTTGTAATGACTTCTCTGGATTATCAGACAACCGCTGGAGTCGTAAGCATGACGTCTGTAACGAACATGTCCTCAAGTCAAGTTTCTTACGTAATTTCATATCATATATCCTCTGGCTGCTCTATCCCCACACCTCTCGATGAAGTGTTCACCTTCTAAATTGTGAATCACTTTATAAACTTAAAAGGATGTGTGATCAGGTCACCTCTCACTCTTCTCTCTTCTAATAGGGTATTCTTTTTCCCTTAGATCATCTCCTAGTACTGCACACGCTCGTCAGATCGTGAAGTCCAGCTTCGGCAGAAGCCTCTATCTACTACGTTTGTGTGAATGTCACACCCCAAGTCTAAGTTTACGCAACCTGACTGATATTTATCAGGCCTTCAGGGATCTGAGATGCAAATTCTTTGTAATTTCGGTAAAATGCTCTGTGGCTGAGAGTCTTAAGCCCCGTCTGGTCTCAAGCCGTTGACAAATAAGAAATGGTGGAGCGCATGTCACTCCCAAACACACACACATACACACACACACACAAACACAGTCTTCTTTCGCTTGAATTATTTTAAGACGCGTCTTTCCTGTACTTAGTTATTATATTCTTCAATTTTCTTTCTCTTTCTTTATGTTTGTTTGCGTTTTCGTCTTCCATTTGACATTCTTTTTTCTACTTTTTTCCTCTCCTTCATCCTCTTCTCTTTTTCTTCTTTTCTTCTCCTCATCATCATTTCTTCCCCTTCTTCGATTCTACCAATGACTTTTTCCTTCTTCACGTTGCCTCTTAACCCAACCATCCTTTCAAAAGGAGTTCTATCCTCTTCCATTTCAGTAAGTCTCTTTAATCTCAATCTTTTTTCTTTGACTCCCACATCTATGTACTTCATCCTGTGACCTTGAAGTTGTAACATCTGACATACAAAAAGTCTCCAAGAATGTGGCAAAGTTCCAGAGGAACTACGAAAATCCTTAAGTCCTGGAAAGGTCTCATTCACCCAAGCTCTCAATAGCATATTGATAACACAAGGAGAGGGCGAGAACCACTTGGTATTTGAATTACCTTCGACATCTAAGAAAATATCGTGAGAATGTGAGTATTTAGGTCCTAACTACGTCTCCACGTTATGTATCAACTGACTGTAATGTTTCTTTCTTGTATATCCCCTGATGATGTGATTATTACACGAAAGTGCACTTGGGAACTTATCGTATTTCATTTTCTCGTGGATTCATAGGAATATATATATATATATATATATATATATATATATATAATGTGTTGAAATGGTTTGGGCACATGGAGAGAATGAGTGAGGAAAGATTGACCAAGAGGATATATGTGTCGGAGGTGGAGGGAACGAGGAGAAATGGGAGACCAAAAGATGGAGTGAAAAAGATTTTGAGTGATCGGGGCCTGAACATGCAGGAGGGTGAAAGGCGGGCAAGGAATAGAGTAAATTGGATCGATGTGGTATATCGGGGTCGACGTGCTATCAATGGATTGAATCAGGGCATGTGAAGCGTCTGGGATAAACCATGGGAAGTTCTGTGGGGCCTGGATGTGGAAAGGGAGCTGTGGTTTCGGGCATTATTGCATGACAGCTAGAGACTGTGAACGAATGGGGCACTTGTTGTCTTTTCCTAGCGCTACCTCGCACACATGAGAGGGGAGGGGGATGTTATTCCATGTGTGGCGAGGTGGCGATGGGGGGTGAGTAGGGGCAGACAATGTGAATTGTGTGCATGTGTATATATGTATGTGTCTGTGTGTGTATATATATGTGTACATTGAGATGTATGGGTATGTATATTTGCGTGTGTGGACGTGTATGTATATACATGTGTAGGGGGGGTGGGTTGGGCCATTTTTTTCGTCTGTTTCTTGCGCTACCTCGCAAACGGGGGAGACAGCGACAAAGCAAAATGATAATAAATATATATATATATATATATATATATATATATATATATATATATATATATATATATATATATATAATTCCTGGGGATAGGGGAGAAAGAATACTTCCCACGTATTCCCTGCGTGTTGTAGAAGGTGACTAAAAGGGAAGGGAGCGGGGGGCTGGAAATTCTCCCCTCTCTCTTTTTTTCTATCTTTTTAATTTTCCAAAAGAAGGAACAGAGAAGGGGGCCAGGTGAGGATATTCCCTCATAGGCCCAGTTTTCTGTTCTAAACGCTACCTCGCTATCGCGGGAAATGGCGAATAGTATGGAAAAAATAAAGAATATATATATATATATATATATATATATATATATATATATATATATATATATACATATATATATATATATATATATATATATATATATATATATATATATATATATATATATATATATACGAACTAAGTGCATATGAACGCGCACCTTCATAGAACATACAAACCTACACCAGGTTGGATCGAACCCGGGACCCCTGTGCAACAGGCGGGAGCGCAACCGCTAGGCTATGATCGCCTTTAATAGGGAAATGACTGTATGAATACTATGTATAGTATTCATACAGTCATTTCCCTATTAAGGGCGATCATAGCCTAGCGGTAGCGCTCCCGCCTGTTGCACAGGGGTCCTGGGTTCCATCCTGGCTGTTGGAGGTTTGTATGATATATATATATATATATATATATATATATATATATATATATATATATATATATATATATATATATATATGAAATACACATGTCAGGTATCTGGTGTGTAGGATGGGTGCTCAAGGAGAAGTGTTGACTCGTTCTTATCATCTGCTGTGCATCACATTCGCCAAAACTGCTAGTCGTCCGGTATTCCATTTGATGTTGGGAATCTGTAATTGCCTCTGTATGTACTAGAGTCCCCCAGACACGCCCGCCAGACCATCAAGCTACGCTATATTCTCTCATTTTTTTTTCTGTTTTGCTTTCGCGTATTTCATCAAGCCTTTTTTTTTAATCTATATATATATATATATATATATATATATATATATATATATATATATATACATATATATATTCATTTATTTTTTTTATTCATTTTGCTTTGTCGCTGTCTCCCGCGTTTGCGAGGTAGCGCAAGATAACATGTTATCCCTGGGGATAGGGGAGAAAGAATACTTCCCACGTATTCCCTGCGTGTTGTAAAAGGCGACTAAAAGGGAAGGGAGCGGGGGGGAATCCTTCTCTCTCGTTTTGAATTTTTCAAAAGAAGGAACAGAGAAGGGGGCCAAGTGACGACATTCCCTCAAAGGCTCAGTCCTCTGTTCTTAACGCTACCTCGTTAACGCGGGAAATGGCGAATAGTATGAGAAAAAAAAAATATATTCCCCATGTATTCAAACTCTGCTGGGTGGTTACCTACCATACCCCCCCCCCCTCCCCATCTCTCTCTCTCTCTCTCTCTCTCTCTCTCTCTCTCTCTCTCTCTCTCTCTCTCTCTCTCTCTTTTCCACGTATACTTTTACTAAACAAAAGGGTTAAGGCTCAGAGTTATAAACTAGAAAAAATGAAGCATTACAACTCATCCCGCTCGACGCCATTAAATCTGGAACATGTGAATGTGTTTTTGACACACATTTAAACTTTTCATTTTCGATCCTTCGTTGCTGTTTTATCCCAGAATTTTTGATCTCTCTCTCTCTCTCTCTCTCTCTCTCTCTCTCTCTCTCTCTCTCTCTCTCTCTCTCCCTTTGTCTATACACACACACACACACACACATATATATATATATATATATATATATATATATATATATATATATATATATATATATATATATATATATATAGGCGTTTACTAAATGGCGTCCTAGCTTCGTCTCTTCGATGTATATCAAGTGACTTATATTTCTCTCTTGTGTCTCCCCTAATGATGTGATTATTACACGAAAGTGCACTTGGGAACTTTTCGTGTTTCATTTTCCCCGTGGACTCATAGGAATATCTTGATCACGCGCAAAATTGTGATCCTTTCCAATATATATATATATATATTATCATCTTCACACTGTCATCCTCATACTATGATCCTCACACTTTCCTCCTCATAATGCTACCCTCACATGCTCCTACTATCACAAGGTCTTCCTCATCATACTGAGTCACAGTAACAGCCACACACACTACTGGTCGTAACCATCTTTAAGAGCACCAGGTTTATAGTGTGTTTGTGTTGATGCCGGACTATAAACCGTAATTAAAGTTACAAAAAAAAAAAAAGAGAAAATAAAAGCTATTTATTCTTCCCACCCATCAAACTTAAGCTATTTCTTTTTTCCTTTTTTTTTGGAGGGAGAGGGGGAGGGAGGCGATGTCGTGGTCGAAAGAAACCCAGTGTGTATTCGTCCTATGTACCAGCATGCTTGAGAGGTCGTGCAGTTTTTACTGGGTCGTACAAGTTGTTATCAAGGGTCGTGCCGTCGTGTACTAGGGTCGTACTGTCTTCTTGAGGGATCGTGCCGTCGTGCTCAAGGGTCGTACCGTCGTGCTCATGAGTCGCATCGTCGTGCCCAAGGGTCGTCACGTCGTGCTCAAGGGTCGAAACGTCGTGCTCAAGCGTCGCACCGTCGTGCTCAAGCGTCGTACCATCGTGCTCAAGGGTCGTGCCGTCGTGCTCAAGGGTCGCACCATCGTGCTCAAGCGTCGCACCGTCGTGCTCTAGGGTCGCACCGTCGTGCTCTAGGGTCGCACCGTCGTGCTCTAGGGTCGTATCGTTGCTCTAATTTGCCGTATCATTTCAGGCGAGAAACATACCGTCGTGCTCAAGGGTCGTACCATCGCGCTCAAAGGGCGAACTGTCGTGCTCAAAGGTCGTACGGGCGACGTGCTCAGGAGTTATAAAGTCGTCGTACTCTACGGTCATCGTGCACAGGAAGTGAAAAGACTCTCACTCTTATCATCAACTGATAACATGGCTCTCACCGTCCAGATAACAGAGGATCTCTGTAAAGATAACACTCACTTGAAGTAACTATGCTATCTTTGTAAAGATAACACTCGCTTGAAGTAACTATGCTATCTTGGTAAAGATAACACTCACTTGAAGTAACTATGCTATCTTTGTAAAGATAACACTCACTTGAAGTAACTATGCTATCTTTGTAAAGATAACACTCGCTTGAAGTAACTATGCTATCTTTTATCATGATGATGATGACATTTCACCATTATCACTGATAATCGTACGTGCGAGATAACACAGATATCTCACAAGATCACTAATACATCTTACAGAGATAAGGATGATTCTAACGGCGTTATCTTGGGATAACAATGGTGTCGTTAAGTGAAATCTTAAGGATAGCTGTGATAATCAGAATGTTATCATCATCATCATCATCATTATCATTATCATCATCTTCATCATCATCTTCATCATCATCATCATTATCATCATCATTAAAAATGGTGTCACGTTAATCAAGTAACACCATGAGGGTCCCAGGTTATAGCGATGGGCAGGTAGGCAAGCAGGCAAGTAGGCCTCCTTGAGGGGCAAACTGATGGAGCCAATTTAGGGATCGTCCCAAAAATCACCAACGTTTTCACGGTCGTTATAAAACCGTGCGACGGAGGGAGGAGGAGGAAGAGGAGGAGGAAGAGCAGGAGGAGGAGGAAGAGCAGGAGGAGGAGGAAGAAGAAGAGGTTCCAAATTACGCACGTCCGTCCATAAATCTTACCTCGAAGTGTCGACTTTATTATATTCTCTCATGACGAAGAAAATACATAAAAAGTATTGATCTGCAGGAGGCCGGTGTCCTCGTAAATAGTATTGATCTGCAGGAGGCCGGTGTCCTCGTAAAAAAAGTATTGATCTGCAGGAGGCCGTGTCCTCGTAAAAAAGTATTGATCTGCAGGAGGCCGGTGTCCTCGTAAAAAAAGTATTGATCTGCAGGAGGCCGGTGTCCTCGTAAAAAAAGTATTGATCTGCAGGAGGCCGTGTCCTCGTAAAAAAGTATTGATCTGCAGGAGGCCGGTGTCCTCGTAAAAAAAAAGTATTGATCTGCAGGAGGCCGTGTCCTCGTAAAAAGTATTGATCTGCAGGAGGCCGTGTCCTCGTAAAAAAAAGTATTGATCTGCAGGAGGCCGGTGTCCTCGTAAAAAGTATTGATCTGCAGGAGGCCGGCGTCCTCGTAAAAAGTATTGATCTGCAGGAGGCCGGTGTCCTCGTAAAAAAAGTATTGATCTGCAGGAGGCCGGTGTCCTCGTAAAAAGTATTGATCTGCGGAGGCCGTGTCCTCGTAAAAAAAGTATTGATCTGCAGGAGGCCGGTGCCCTCGTAAAAAAAGTATTGATCTGCAGGAGGCCGTGTCCTCGTAAAAAGTATTGATCTGCAGGAGGCCGTGTCCTCGTAAAAAAAAAAAGTAGTAGTCTTTGAAGTCCTATTGAAAATATTGATAGTTTTGGGTAGGGCTTTTTTTTTGCATTGGCGTGCCAACTGAGGGATTCCGATACGAGAATGGTATGGGATGAAGGGATGGATGTAAAAGGAGGTTTTCGGGACTGTGCATTTCAAATGGTATGGGATGAATGGATGGATGTAAAAGGAGGTTTCCGGGACTGTGCATTTCAAATGGTATGGGATGAATGGATGGATGTAAAAGGAGGTTTCCGGGACTGTGTATTTCAAATGGTATGGGATGAATGGATGGACGTAAAAGGAGGTTTCCGGGACTGTGCATTTCAAATGGTATGGGATGAATGGATGGATGTAAAAGGAGGTTTCCGGGACTGTGCATTTCAAATGGTATGGGATGAATGGATGGATGTATAAGGAGGTTTCCGGGACCGTGCATTTCAAATGGTATGGGATGAATGGATGGATGTAAAAGGAGGTTTCCGGCACTGTGCATTTCAAATGGTATGGGATGAATGGATGGATGTAAAAGGAGGTTTCCGGGACTGTGTATTTCAAATGGTATGGGATGAATGGATGGAAAAGGAGGTTTCCGGGACTGTGCATTTCAAATGGTATGGGATGAATGGATGGAAAAGGAGGTTTCCGGGACTGTGCATTTCAAATGGTATGGGATGAATGGATGGATGTAAAAGGAGGTTTCCGGGACTGTGCATTTCAGATGGTATGGGATGAATGGATGGATGGAAAAGGAGGTTTCCGGAACTGTGCATTTCAAATGGTATGGGATGAATGGATGGATGTAAAAGGAGGTTTCCGGGACTGTGCATTTCAAATGGTATGGGATGAATGGATGGAAAAGGAGGTTTCCGGGACTGTGCATTTCAAATGGTATGGGATTTGAATGGATGGATGGAAAAGGAGGTTTCCGGGACCGTGCATTTCAAATGCTTTAATTGGAAGTGAAGAGTGATAAAAAAAAAGGGAGAGGTGTGTGTGTGTGTGTGTGGGAGGTTACCAAGAGGCAGATCTCCTGAGTTTGGTTGCGCCAAGAGCGAGCAACCAGGGCTCATAAAGAGGGTCTCTCTCTCTCTCTCTCTCTCTCTCTCTCTCTCTCTCTCTCTCTCTCTCTCTCTCTCTCTTTCGTCCAGCAACATGCAAGGACGACCTACTGCCTGGCTCTGAGCCTCAACCCACCCGGCGCAGGCAACTAAAACTTCGTTATCGTTCAAATCCATTTTCACCCGGCTATTCGGCCGGAGGCAAATGGTAGTATTTTGGCCAATCATTAAGAGGCGCCGCTGATATCAGGCCCTAACAGCTCGCCGTAAAGACCTGCCCCCGCTGACCATCACAACACAAATTCTATTACGACGGAGGGAAACCCCGGAATTTATGGCTAACGACAAAGAAAGGTCATCGGGTTGGCCATTAGTCCGTCTGTCCATGGATGGTATTGTTGTAGTCATTAGGTGGCTCCTGGGGCGCTGGTGGGTGCTAGGTGCTGGTGGGTCCTAGATGCTGGTGGGTCCAAGGTGCTGGTGGGTTCTAGGTGCTGGTGGGTGCTAGGTGCTGGTGGGTCCAAGGTACTGGTGGGTCCAAGGTGCTGGTGGGTCCAAGGTGCTGGTGGGTTCTAGGTGCTGGTGGTGCTAGGTGCTGGTGGGTCCAAGGTGCTTGTGGGTCCAAGGTGCTGGTGGGTGCTAGGTGCTGGTGGGTCCTAGGTGCTGGTGGGTCCTAGGTGCTGGTGGGTGCTAGGTGCTGGTGGGTGCTAGGTGCTGGTGGGTCCAAGTTGCTGGTGGGTGCTAGGTGCTGGTGGGTGCTAGGTGCTGGTGGGTGCTAGGTGCTGGTGGGTCCAAGTTGCTGACGAGTAATAATTACTGACCTCTACTCAGTGCTAGAGGGTACTAGGTACCAGTGTGCAGTAGGTGCTAGCATACACTAGGTACTTGTGGGTACTGGGTACTAGTGTGCATCAGGTCCTGGTTGGTACTAGATGTTGGCATACATACAAGTCATCAGCAGCGTGCACTGGTTGGTGTCAGTGTACAATAGTGGTGGCTACTAGCGTGCATCAGTGTGAGTCAGAGTGTACTGGCACCTACGAGGGCATAATGACAACGGTTAGTGTGATCTTGCCAGCAGTGAGAGTGCAGGGGTAGCTTCAAGGGTGCCCGAGAATTAGCCAGAGGGTAATGATGGCTTTAAGTATGACCTGGAGGTTAATCATGGGGTACTGGTAGTTTTCTCTGTCACTTGGAGGCAGTTAGGATGAAGTGGCGGCTATAAGGGCGACCTGGATGTAGTCAGACAGGGATCTGTGGCAGACTAGAAGGTAATATTCAGTTAATGGCTACACCAGCCCGGTAATATAGGTACGCCAGCTGAACGTATCTGGTCAGAGATGCAGAGAAATAGAAGACTTATCGAGGCAAGAAGCTATGCATGCCTCGTACACACACACACACAATCTAGGCTGTTGGGGTGAAGACCCCCCAGAGAATTCACCAGGTATTCCTCAAGTATCCAAATGCAGTTAGCAGCCTTTCATATGCCACTCAGAATTTATCATCTGGTCTACTTTTCCAGAGCTGGGACTCTCAGCGGCATCAAAAAACCTATGGGCTAATGAAAAGGAAAAAAAAAAAAATGTAATGCTCAATACATCAAAGAATTCCCTAGTTAACTCTCTTAGTAATGTTTCCATATCTAGACGTTCGTCGTGCAAGAAGTCACTATGTCCTACCCGAGGGTTGGAAACAGGCGCCTTCCACTGACCCCAGAGTATCAGGTCAGGCCTTGGACCCTTTTCCTCCCTGCTACACAAATCCCGTTTCGGCCATTAACTTCTCGAGAACATCTATACTCGGCCTGTTTGTTACGTCACGGATGAATAACGGCGCGAGAGCGAAAAGAGCAAATGATGAATGCGATTTATTGTGTTCGCGGACCTTGTTAATGATGACCAGAAGGGACGGGGCTCCGGCCGGAGTCTGATACGGTGAATGGAAGCATTTGCTTAGCTCGTGTATTTGGGCCAGTGTTGTTGATCACTAAGCGAGAGTCTAGCAATTTGTTGTGGTGGTGTTATGTTCTCAGTCTTGGTCTTATTTCCAAGGCCTGTGATGCCTTTAAATGCTGTTGGTCTTTGATGATTCCAACAGGTTTTCACGGTGTCTCTCCATCCTCTTACAGTCTTCAGGTCCATAGGCAGTCTTCAGGTATGTCTTCAGATGTTCTAGAAGGAGGTAAATAAAGTGCGTAAGACAAGGGAGCAAATGGGAACTTCATTGAAGGGGGCTAATGGGGAGGTGATAACAAGTAGTGGTGATGTGAGAAGGAGATGGAGTGAGTATTTTGTCTTCAAAACCTTGAGGGGTCTTCCATGTACCCTATGGTTTCTTCACTGACTGGATGTGTCTGGTCCTGATGCAGTTTTCAGACTGGGTAGCGCTCTTCACTGCGTGCAACATGTCCTCTCGTCCCAAGAGTGTCTTTATACCGTGGTTAAGTCTTCAAGCTCTGGTAGGGATTTTAGGTCCTGGTGTCCTGTGTAGATTTGAGGTTTTAGTAGAGCCTTCAACAACTGCTTAGATCCCGTGAAAGACATCAGGTCACGATGGTGTTTCTGGGACCTGGCGACGTCTTGAACGACCTGGTACAGTATTCTCGGGTCTTCAAGTAAGTGTATTATCGTCAGGGGTTAAGGAGCACTCAGTATCTCCAAGTCTTTATGTGCTGATGGTGCTTGAAGGACTTCAAATGGTGGGAGTGCCAACAGGTGCTGTTGGCATGACATGTCTCCTTCGTCAGGTCCTCCAATGCAAGGAGGGAATGGGACGACTAAAGATTTTCTTGTGACGTCTGGGTAAGGAATGTTGCCGTTGCATTCTGTATTCTTATTTCCCCGGCCCCCACCTTACCAAAGGACCTTGGGCACGTTCGTTAATGCTCCATTTCTCCTCCTAGAATTCAAGGAGGCAAGACCGTCTCCCTGGGAACTCCTACGCAAAATAGAACGAGAAGGGGAAAGAAATGCCTCGAGTGAAAGTATTTCGTTTGAAGCGGCTGTGGCGGCTTTCCGCTCACTGTTTTTGTCTCTCGACTTACAAGAAAAAAAGAAGTAAACCGAGAGAGAGAGAGAGAGAGAGAGAGAGAGAGAGAGAGAGAGAGAGAGAGAGAGTGTGTGTGTGTGTGTGTGTGTGGGTGTGTGTGTGTGTGTGTGTGTGTGTGTGTGTGTGGGTGGGTGTGTGTGTGTGTGTGTTTGCACTCTAAACGTTCACAAAAAAAAAGGGCTCACCGCTGTCCACCGCACGTCTTACATGATGAATAACACCGTTCATCTCTGCCACTACCACGTTCATCTCTGCCACCATCACGTTCATCTCTGCCACCAAGTTCATCTCTGCCACCATCACGTTCATCTCTGCCACCAAGTTCATCTCTGCCACCACCAAGTTCATCTCTGCCACCACGACGTTCATCTCTGCCACCATCACGTTCATCTCTGCCACCACGTTCATCTCTGCAACCATCAAGTTCATCTCTGCCACCATCACGTTCATTATACACCGGTAAAACACAGGTCTCATTTGGGGTTCTGACCACAACAACATATCAAGGTTTTCTCTCGTTTCTGAAGTTGTTCCGTCCATGTCCCTTGGACCTCTTGGTAGCACAGGGCGATCGTATACCTTCTAAGGTACCGTTACAGACTCAATACTCTTGTGTCCTCCTTGGTGTGAGGCTTCCAAGTCTACAACGTTGTCCTTCGTACCTCGAAGTTGTGTGGCTTTTCATGGATCATTGTGTGTCTTTCTTTCAGTCTCTCTGGACTGCCAAGTGCGAGAGAGTCTCTAAGCCTTTTACGGTAGCCTGTATGTTCCGCCCCCCTTTGATTTCTACATGTGAAGTTACTTTCGAAATGACTCTGTACTCCTTACACCCGTTAGTTTGGGACGGGTACCCCATCCATACGTCCCCACAGGGAGAGAGAGAGAGAGAGAGAGAGAGAGAGAGAGAGAGAGAGAGAGAGAGAGAGAGAGAGAGAGAGAGAGAGAGAGCTCCCATTTCCATCCTGGCTGTAAATTCCCCGAGCAATTGATAAGATCGTGGAAGTCATAAAGTCTCGCTTTACCTCGACGACTGTTGAGTAAGTCTCACGCTTAATTTCGTCCCCATGTTTCACGTACCAGTAGATACGTTCTGTTCCTCCCCTCTCGTTTTTTTTTTTTTTAATTTTCCAAAAGAAGGAACAGAGAATTGGGCCAGGTGAGGGTATTCCCTCAAAGGCCCAGTCCTCTGTTCTTAACGCTACCTCGCTAATGCGGGAAATGGCGAACAGTTTGAAAGAAAAAAAAAAAAATATATATATATATATATATATATATATATATATATATATATATATATATACATATATATATATATATATATATATATATATATATATATATATATATATATATATATATATATATTGGGCCAATAAAGCTACGTAATGCAAAAATTCGTGACCATACCAATTTCATGCATCACATTTTCCAATATGTAACTCGAGGGAACATA
Source organism: Panulirus ornatus (assembly GCF_036320965.1). Taxonomy (NCBI): domain Eukaryota; kingdom Metazoa; phylum Arthropoda; class Malacostraca; order Decapoda; family Palinuridae; genus Panulirus; species Panulirus ornatus. The sequence continues at coordinate 10,685,030 of NC_092292.1, read as the reverse complement.
AATTCTCGCATACGTCAACTCCAAGGTACATAAACTCCAGACTAGTTAAGCGCCAGAGTGAACCACTCCAGAACACACGATCTTTAGTAAACGTAAACTCCAGGGTAGGTAAATTTCAGGACGTAAACTCCGAGTTAATGGAACTTGAGTATACATAAATTTATTACAGATGAAAAATGGAAATGTACGGTACTTAGATATCAAGGATGATATTCTCTGGGTTACTTAAACTACAGATGACACAGAACCTAGAAAACACGAGCTATAGCTTGAAGTAAATAAGGTAAAACAAATATTCGAAGGTAGATATTTTCCAGAATATTGAACTCCAGGGGACATTAAGAAGAATATATAGCCTCCAGGGTGTGTATGATCATGGATAACTGAACTAATACACCTAAATTGTATGATATGCAGTATCTATATTCCAGAGACTAGAGGATGCATAAATATGAGGATGTATGAATCCAATGATACATATTTCATACTTAGTATCCATTTTGTTATGTTAGCTGAGACGGCACGGACAACTGAGTGCCCTAATCATGGCCATCTCATTAACGCTACACGCACACACACACACATTTACCCTAGCCTGAACCAGGTAAGCAGTTCATCAACCAACTCCTAGGGAAGGATGAAGAGCTTAGGTTGACTGTGGACCGACTACCACAACCAGGAATCGAACCTATATAACGCTCGACCCCGGGCGGCCCCTAAATGCGTCACCTCTACACCTCGGAGGTCAGTAAAACCCACTATGAATAAAAGCTAGGAATTCAGAAACCTCCTGATATGTATATCGACTCTGTGTCACATGAAATATTCAATAGAATTCGCGGTTGCATAAAAGTCACGAGCCACGAAACTATAATTCATAATTCAGAGCATACAGAACCCAACCTTCCCCCCCGAACTACCAATCCTTACTTACATGTCTGACGTTACATACACTCAACTTACATCAATATCCGACATTACAGCCGAAGATGGATGAGACAAAACACACATGATACAGGCACGGGCCATTTGCATGGTCTTGTAATCATCTTCAACAGCTGTTGAAAGTGCTAAGGATGCTTCGGTGGGTCTGTGTGGTAGCAAGACGCTTTGACGACCCTTAAATGACCTTAAGCCCTAAAAAGCTCACTATGAAGTCTATAGATTCGAAGATGCTTCTCCCAGCAATATAGATTCAATAATATCTGAGCCTTAGGATAAACAGCCATAGTCTATAGGATCAAAGGTTATAAGACGTATGAAAATGGGCTTCGAATTCACTAACTTAAAAAGTACAACACAATCTGAAGTTACAAAAGTACAACACAATCTGAAGTTACAAAAGTACAACACAATCTGAAGTTACATTTTCGAACCGCAAGAACCCTTCGGACACATCGCTCCGAAGAATTCTTTGTTGTTGTGGATATTCGTGGAATAAAAGCATCTCGGGATGCTCCAAGGGTCACTGATCCGCAGCGTGGACACTAAAACTGGTTTATTCTAGTGCCTCTCCCCCCACAACAACCCCCCCCCACCCCCAGGAAAACCCGTCGTTCACAGAATCTCATTCTGGTATTCGGCAGAGCGAAGAAAATGCAACAGTGGAAATTCTTGAGCGAAGTTTCCATAACGGAGCAACCTTTTCTGCCAGAGGAGGAGGAAGAAGAAGAAGAAGAAGAAGAAGAAGAAAAAAAAGAAGAAGAGGAGGAAGAAGAAGAAGAAGACGAAGAAGAAGAAGAAGAAGAAGAAGAGAAAGAAGAAAACGAAAATGACAATAAATAAGAACAAGAAGAAGATAAAGATGATGAATAATGATAAGAAGAAGGTGGTATAGATGATGATGATGATGATGAAGAAGAGGAAGATGATGATGATGAATACAAAGAACATGATGATGATTAAGATGATGACGATGAGAAGAAAAATAAAAAGAAGAATATGATGAAGAAGAAGACGTAGAAGAAGAAAACTAAAAAAGAAGACGAGACAAAGAAAGAAGAGGAGGAGGAGGAGGAGGAGGAGGAGGAGGAGGAGGAGGAGGAGGAGGAGGAAGAGGAAGAGGAGGAGGAGGAAGAGGAGGAGGAGAAGGAGGAAAAGGAGGAAGAGGAGAATCAATAAAAAGAAATCAATACATTTACCTTGGGAGAAAATGTATACCAGTAATTTCCATGTACTTAGAAAACGAAGAAGAAAAAGAAATGTCTTTATAGCTGAGGCTAACCATCCTCGTTGATCTCGACGGACTTTGGAGTTCGCGGGAGAAAGACAAGAGCGGCAACTGCCGGCGACGAAACGAACGGTCGACCTTCAGAGTGTTGACGCTCAGGATAAGTCCAACTTAGCCCCTGAGGCACTTTCCTCCCCAAGTCCTTTACCAGCGGCAGCATTCAAGCCCCCGGTATGGAAGGACGTCTTTATCCTCCCTTCAGCAGCGGCCACCAGAAGGCTCAAAAGACTTCCTCCAACACAAACACGTTCTCAGGTGCGTCTGGAAGAGTCCACCACCTTCATTGTGTATTGTCCTACTCACATTTTCTTTTCCTCTTTTTTTCTTTCTTTTTTTGGGGGGGTCGGCTGTTTGGAACAAAAGCCTCGAGAGAAGAAAGGTTAATATAATCTTTTTTTCTTTTTCATGTGGTTCATCTTTCCGTTTGTCGTCTCAGAGTCAAAAAATGAGAAATAAAGACTTTTGTTGGAGGTTCTTATATTATCTTTCTTTTTTTTCTATTATGGAATAACATGAGAAAAAACCAAAGGTTCTGTTCGGTTTCTTTAGGATGAGAGTATTTGCTCCTCGACGAAAAAGAGATAGAGAGATCAAAGAGAAAACTACATCTAAATTATTCCCTCTGCTTTGGCTCTTTTCTTGGTCTGTGCTGAGAAAAAAAAAGATTAATATCATCCACTTCATAGGCTTCATTATGAAAGAACCAAATACGCAAAAGAAAACTTCATTCTTCATTCCTCATCAATCCTGCACGCGAGAAGATAAAGATTCACTTGGTCGTCATCTTTTGCTTTCATTTCCTCAAGGGTGTATAGAATATTTCCGAGAGCCAGGCTTCAAATAATACCCCGGCGTGGGTCTTACCCACTTACCTATAGAAACTGATGGGGGCGAGTACTTATCGCACCACTTAAATCAACAACATGGGCCACATGCATAGTGAGAGAGTGGTTGTGGTCATAGAATGATCATTTAACACCTGAAGAAGGTGATCACGATTTTTCGGTTTGGTGGATGGAGTCGCTTACGTTGATAGGCCTCAAGCCAAACCAATCAATCAAGAGACTTTCTATACGACAATATAATCTAGTTTTCATGCGATGCCTAAATGTACTGGGTAACGATATAGTTCATCACTATATAGAACAGAGGCAAACTTAAGCCTAGCTTCGCTTCGACTCGTCCTGAAGCACGAACACAGAATATTATAATTTTGTCTTACTGATGCAACACTGGAAGCCTAGAAAAAGGTCATGGGGTTATTCTTTCTGGTGTGTACAACAGCTGCAGGACGTGTACATACAAAACCTGATGTAAATGCGTCTGGTCAGAGAAACTACGCATGTACCAGGATGGAAACAATTCTGACAAACTCCTTCATGTTACCAGCACAACTCAAGTGTCTGTCAGACTTCAGAGAGCATCATGAGACACGCTCTTATGGTAGATTTAGCTCAGTTTCACCCGACGTTGGAGGAACCTTTGTCACATGCAAGTAAACTGGCATCTTACATACTTCTCGTGTTATATGGTTAGGGCGCACATCACAATGGGCAGAGGTGAGGGTAATAAAGAAGAGATCAACATTCAGACAAAATCAATCACTGAGAACTTGTATTATAAATCTAATACGTCCTTGTATTCCCAGTAGAAGAATTCAATATATATATATATATATATATATATATATATATATATATATATATATATATATATATATATATATTCTTTCTTACATATTCGCCATTTTCCGCATTAGCGAGATAGCGCTAAGGACAGAGGACTGAGCCTTACGGGAAATATCCTCACTTGGCCTCATTCTCTGTTCCTTCTTTTGGAAAATTTAAAACTGGATATCAAATGCCTTTGTTTCACAGTAGTAGTGTTTTGAATACCAAATCTGTTCTAATACTTGAACATCTTCGAAATAATCAGCGCATCAGAACGTAAATGTTTCATCTTTTATTATGTAAATGGAGACAAAGATGAGAAAGTAGGAGGAGGCGATCAGGTGTGGGGGAGAAGAGAAGAATGTATAAGTTATCATTCTTTTCTTTTCTTTCATGCATTTGTGCTGTTTCCAGTGGCTCGGGGTGGCGCAGGGAATGGATGACGGCCAACAAGTATGAATATGTACATATGTGTAGATATATGTATGTACATATTACAGGTGTGTGTATGTGATATATGTATATGCGTATGTGAGCAGATGTGCCTTTCTTCATATGTTTTCTGGTGCGACCTCGCTAACGCGGGAAACTGTGATCACACACACACACACACACACACATGTATATATATATATATATATATATATATATATATATATATATATATATATATATATATATTTTTTTTTTTTTTTTCATACTTTGTCGCTGTCTCCCGCGTTTGCAAGGTAGCGCAAGGAAACAGACGAAAGAAATGGCCCAACCCACCCCCCCATACACATGTATATACATACGTCCACACACGCAAATATACATACCTACACAGCTTTCCATGGTTTACCCCAGACGCTTCACATGCCTTGATTCAATCCATTGACAGCACGTCAACCCCGGTATACCACATCGCTCCAATTCACTCTATTCCTTGCCCTCATTTCACCCTCCTGCATGTTCAGGCCCCGATCACACAAAATCTTTTTCACTCCATCTTTCCACCTCCAATTTGGTCTCCTCTTCTCCTTGCTCCCTCCACCTCCGACACATATATCCTTTTGGTCAATCTTTCCTCACTCATCCTCTCCATGTGCCCAAACCACTTCAAAACACCCTCTTCTGCTCTCTCAACCACGCTCTTTTTATTTCCACACATCTCTCTTACCCTTACGTTACTCACTCGATCAAACCACCTCACACCACTTATTGTCCTCAAACATCTCATTTCCAGCACATCCATCCTCCTGCGCACAACTCTATCCATAGCCCACGCCTCGCAGCCATACAACATTGTTGGAACCACTATTCCTTCAAACATACCCATTTTTGCTTTCCGAGATAATGTTCTCGACTTCCACACATTCTTCAAGGCCCCCAGAATTTTCGCCCCCTCCCCCACCCTATGATCCACTTCCGCTTCCATGGTTCCATTCGCAGCTCCCATGATGCGAAGTAGCACTACAGACAGAAAAAGAACTGCCTCATTTGCTCACATCCACTTTCTAAGTGTTATGTATAACGCACCAGCCAGAGCCCCCTATCCTCACCCACGCTCCACAGACCTTTCCGTGGTATCCCTCGAGTCTAACAACAGCACGTCGACCCCTGTATGCCACATCAATCCAGTTACTTTTCTCCCGTACACTCTTTGTGCAAAATGCATGTTCATTATTATATATATATATATATATATATATATATATATATATATATATATATATATATATATATATATATATATATATATATGTGTGTGTGTGTGTGTGTGTGTGTGTGTGTGTGTGTGTGAGTACCCATAACATATTTGCATACTGCTAGACTTTCTTAGAGCGTCTCTTTCTCGGACAACTTATGTTCGCTTGGTCATCTTCCTGCAGTATGATACTGGCTGCAGGCTGGGCATGCAACTCAGGCCTAACATACACACATACACACACACACACACACACACACACGCGACACATCCTTCACGTAGCCTCGCTATAAAGCGCTTCGGAGCAAGGCTCATGTGAATAATGCATAAAGCGACTCATAAATTCCAAGGGGACCACTATTTAAACTACATTTTACGCGGGGGATATAGAGACGACACACGACACAGTAACTTACGATAATCAGACTAACTCCTGCCACCGAAAATGTGACTGAAGTCTTGTGTGTAGAGAGTCCAGTTACCACCGAAATGTGACTGAAGTCTGTGTGTAGAGAGTCCAGTTACCACCGAAATGTGACTGAACTCTGTGTGTAGAGAGTCCAGTTACCACCGAAATGTGACTGAAGTCTGTGTGTACAGAGTCCAGTTACCACCGAAATGTGACTGAAGTCTATGTGTACAGAGTCCAGTTACCACCGAAATGTGACTGAAGTCTGTGTGTCGAGAGTCCAGTTACCACCGAAATGTGACTGAAGTCTGTGTGTAGAGAGTCCAGTTACCACCGAAAATGTGACTGAAGTCTGTGTGTAGAGAGTCCACTCACCACCGAAATGTGACTGAAGTCTGTGTGGAGAGAGTCTAGTTACCACCGAAATGGGACTGGAGTCTGTGTGTAGAAAGTCCAGCTATCACCGAAATGTGACTGAAGTCTGTATGGAGAGAGTCCAGTTACCATCGAAATGTGACTGAAGTCTATGTGTAGAGAGTCCAGTTACCACCGAAATGTGACTGAAGTCTGTATGGAGAGAGTCCAGTTACCACCGAAATGTGACTGAAGTCTCTGTGTAGAGAGTCCAGTTACCACCGAAATGTGACTGAAGTCTATGTGTAGAGAGTCCAGTTACCATCGAAAATGTGACTGAAGTCTGTGTGTAGAGAGTCCAGTTACCACCGAAATGTGACTGAAGTCTATGTGTAGAGAGTCCAGTTACCATCGAAAATGTGACTGAAGTCTGTGTGTAGAGAGTCCAGTTACCACCGAAATGTGACTGAAGTCTATGTGTAGAGAGTCCAGTTACCACCGAAATGTGACTGAAGTCTATGTGTAGAGAGTCCAGTTACCATCGAAAATGTGACTGAAGTCGGTGTGTAGAGAGTCCAGTTACCACCGAAATGTGACTGAAGTCTGTGTGGAGAGTGTGTCCAGTCGAGGATTTCTAAAGGTCACACTTGGGTAAAACTCTTCCAAAAGGTTCGATCACTCTCGTTATTTTCCCCCAACCTTCATAGGACCTTAACTTTCGCCCATCGTCTGCCTGTCTGTTGTTCTGAAACGGATGATTTTTGCCATTCAGGTGGACTCGTAGTCGTCTGCTTTGAAGAAGGAGAGGAATTAGGAAAAATAAAAAGGAATCTGGAAAAATAAAGATTGCCGTGGTTATTATGCTACCTATCTATTCGACTGTTGACAAAACCTCTCTCTCTCTCTCTCTCTCTCTCTCTCTCTCTCTCTCTCTCTCTCTCTCTCTCTCTTTCAACTTTAACAACAACGCTAATTACATGAAAAATCCTTCTCTATTACAGAGTGGAATCTCGTTTTCCTTGTCATATTTCATCATTTTACGTTTCCTGTGACGAGAAAATTGCTCTTGATCATGAATTAACTTCCAATTTCTCGCTGTAAACATTTCCAATGACAACTCCGGATTTCGGTGACGTCAGTCAATACACGCTAAAGAAAACGGCTCCACAGACCACCAGAAAAAAATACAACATTGTGAATCACTTTTCGATTCCTTTTTTCTTTTCGTGTACTTATCGCTGATATCTTTCTATATGGCTCTTCAGCAGCTTGCAGTGGGCTAAACCATGTTCCTTGCACAAAAAGCTATTGCCCCGTAGCAAGTCGAGGGTCCTGATGTATACCCCTTTTGGGGGAAAGTGATACTCAATCCCTAATATGAGTCGACTGAGATGAGTGTAGTAAAGTCCTCTGGCCTTGACGGTAACGCAATGATCAGAGGGTCGACAGGCCACTGTTATCTTGGAACCCAAGGTCACTTTCGCAAAGCATTTGGCTACCAAAGAGACCCAGAGGGTTGCGGACTGAGATGTAATCACTCGAATGCGAGGGAATAGAGAAGCAGCTGGACATGTTATTACATACACATACACACAAATTAAACACTAAAGATGAACACAAGGAGATCTAGTGGTAGAGAGGGATATGTGGACGAATCATAGACAGATCAGGAGGCATATTCAACAGTCAAGATAGACGTCTGTCTAAGGTCTACAGTAACGTCATAGTCAGTGATGTATACTACTGGGGCAGTTGGGAACACAACAGGGGAAATGGTAGAAGGATGAGTATACAGAAAGATCTCGTAGGAGAAGCACAGTATACCTCAAGTGTTTGTGACAGTGAGCCATAGGACCGGCCTCAATGAGAATGAGAGAGACAGGGTGAGCTAAAAATATCCTGGAACCCCACCTTAACACGATGGAAACTGTTTAGTGCCTTTTGTTATACATCTATTTCAAGGAAGATATGTGAGCTCTGGAGAGCAGAGGTTTAGGGAGATCGAGGAAGGAGATATACATGTATCTATACAGCTACAAGAAGAAAAGGATACAGTAAGGAAGGGAGAGACATAAGAAGGTTTCCTCCATACGTGACACCAGGGGCGACGTGGTATCATCGTCAGGAGACGAGAGGCAATACGGTTACACTGCTGCTGATTGTAGCGCAATCTTGGACTTGTAGAAGCCCCATAAAAGGGGTCCTGGGGCTGTATAACTAATCAGTTGAATACCTTAGACTCGTTGTATGGGGGTTTGACAGCTTCATGGCTACACCCCACACAGGAGCAGGGTAAGGTAAGTTCCAATAAGATGAGAAGATTCTGGATGACCCTGAGCTCTGTACAGTGATAAAAGACACGTAAAAGATGGGTTCTCATTCCCAATGTTGCCACTCCAACTGTAAACTTATCAAGTATGAATAAACTTGTTTCTAATAAGGAACTCATGGTCACAAACATGATAAAGGGAATGATATCATGATATTCAACAGAAACTGTGATATCAATATCTAATATTCTTAGCAATACAACCAAACTTGCAAAAGTGTAAGCTGACATTATCCACGAAACTTTATAATTTAACGAGATGTAAAATTTTTTTCGTAAATTTATATTTAATGGCATGATAATATTGACGAATTACCATATTCCTTCCTCTCCATTTCCGCTTCGTGACCTGGCATTGTGTGCACTTACTAAAAAGTCATCAAAGTCAAGTACTTACACCAGTTTTGTCAGCAACGGGGACGTGTAATTCCCCAAAAAGGATCATTTTTTTCTCCTGTTATTAAAGAGATCATGAGTTTAAACCTCGGAGGTGGAAAAAAAAAGAAAGAAAACCTTAATGGCCAGCTTTGACCCTCAGTCCTTATCGAGAAGTATCCCATTAGAGGACATGATTCTCATTTGCGCTGGCAGTCATTTTTAAGGACTCGTAGTTTAATTGAAGGGCCTCGTCGCAGACAGATGACGTGTCCTGTTAAGATTACCAGTGAGTGATTGAGTCTTGGCTTATTCAGCAGTGACATATCGAAGAAAATCGACGTAATGGTCGTGTTCTCGCCCAAAAAGGATCGACTTTGTAATGCCTTCTCTTTGCTTTCACCATGGAATCAAATGCCTAAAGGATCCTACACCCTTATTACTGCCTTTGGTCGATGTATAAATGATGTGGTTCTTGATTCCAAGTGTGTCGTGACCAAAACCACTTGAACTCTAAACATAAAAGTTTGAAGTTCTCACCTGGCGTTCAAATTAGTAACGCTCGTCTGTTTTCAGATATTAAGCTGTTCAATAGCTCATTTCAAACGTTCACTTGACAGGTAGCCGACATTCATGGATTTAGACACAAAGTTTACTATTGTCCCATAAAATTCAAACGTTATCTTACTCGTAGTTTGACAACAAGAGATTTTTACACTTAGAAATTATCTTTGCTTACCTGACGAATTGATAGTCGTGCGGAAATTCTTATGCGATATTAGGTTCTCTCGTCAGTTCACTGTCACATGTGTATGAAAAAAAAATATTATCGATCTGTAAATATAACCGAAACCTCACGTAACACTGTTCCAAGAGCAGTGGTAAATTTTCCACCAGTATATACTCGCCAACAGAGTTTCAATCTATTCAATAAGCTTAAAAGAATTGTGCAATGAATCCCATCCTAAAAGATCGGTTATACTCAAGACTAAGAATGCGATCAGTGGATCATAAAAATGTAAAGACGGTGTTCCCAGACACTTACAGTCGTCTTTGGTGTAGATACATGTGGCATAGCTGTAAGGAATCGTCGACTGGCAGAACAAAGAGGCACTTGAAATCTTAAGACAGCGGAACACTTCGGGTGCTATGAAGGCCAAGTCACCATTCCCGGCCATTATGTACCAATAGCCAGAAAAATAGTCATCCCACATCAGAGCCCATGTTATAAATCTTGGGTAGAAGGCCCTGGGAGGATTTTATTGGTCACTGAGTAGCTATATACGTATGGGGAACAAGAACGCCAAAGGTTCCTATGAGGCATGACAAGACTGATTTCCTTTCAAATTACAGTGGGTTGGTTAGTTACTTTCGACCTTAGGACCATCGACTGCCAGGGTCATTAAGGCAGACAATGTGATCTTGTAAACACCAAGTGAAAAAAATAACACCTTCTTCAAGTGTTCCACTTTAGGTGAGGATTATTTACACTAAGAACTAAATGTTTAGCCTCACGTGTTTACACTATGTGCTAAACACTATGTGAACATGAATATGGCATTGCACAGCAAGAATATACAATATCATTACTAAATTTTCAATGAATCTATAGCATAAGGCTTACTACATGGGTACCACAGGCATAAAGCAGAGAGATAAAGTAAAACAGAGGAGAGGTGTGGTTTAAAACATTATCAAAAGGTTCGAGAGCATAAGGTTAAACTTTAGAACTTAAAATCTTTTAAAGGTATCAAGAGACACAACATTTAACCAGCTTTTGAGAGATGAAAGAGGAAAAACAGAATGATTTACGTGAATTAAGAATGGCGTATGGGAGAAATAAGCGAAAGAAAACAGACAATGGACAAGTCAATTAAGAACCTAATCCTGTTTCGTTAATCTATTCACGGTAAACTGTCAGTTAAAGAACAGCTTTTCACTATGTGTGATTCAGGGGAAAAGTTTCTTGAGGAAAATGAGA
>NC_092292.1:10638995-10671495 GCF_036320965.1 Panulirus ornatus | reverse complement strand
GGTTGATACAGCAGATGAAGAGGTAGGTATAGATCGGTCTGACATACTAATTGTAGAGGTAGGGAAAAAATCTGGTATACCAGGTGAAGAGGCAAGAACATATTGAACTAACCAGATGAAGAAGCAAGAACATACCTGACACACCAGATGAGGAGCTGAGGACATGTCTGACACGTCAAATGAAGAGGTAAGAACATGTGTGACACAACAGATGAAGAAGTAAGAGCATGTGTGACACAGCAGATGAAGGGTTAAGAACATATCCGACACACCAGATGAGGAGCTGAGGACATGTCTGACACACCAGATGAAGTGGCAAGACAGGAGACCAAATAGGCACGAAAGAACCGGAACTTGTTCAGAGGAACACTTCTCTAGAACAAATGGAGGCATGGCATTGGAACCAAACGCCTCGCCCAGTTGCAGCTGTGACAGTACTTGGACGACCCTGCAAGAGGAAATGATGAGGGAGACTCAGATGGGGAAAAGGAAGGGGTCACAGGACGGCTAGAACACGAGATCTTCTAAGGGAGAATTAGAGGAAAATAAGAGCCTGAAAATGGAGGGTTTATCTGTAGCAAAGTTAGCCATATACTGATCAGGTCGGAAGACTGAAGGAATGGTTGAGTCAAAGAAGTTCCTGGAGATAGTCTGTCTTTGGGTTAGAAACAGAACGATTTAGCTAATGAAGAAAAAGCCAAACTACCTCACTTTCAGAGGGTAGGCTTGCCTCTATGAATAACACCTTCGCGATGATTCCCGGTGAGAAACGAAGAAAAACTGCGATACAGGAGACGGAGAGAGTTTCATAGTCCAGTACGCTCTACCCTGATGTGACAGGTACCAAGACAATAGCGATCGAACCAGTGTAGAGGATCTACATTTAGTAGATGATGGAAAGACGTACGGCTCCGTCCAGCTTAGATGACGACCATACGGTCAGCAAAACTGGAGACAACCCAGCCAGCGAGGCAGTGCTGGTCGTCGAGGAAAGTCAATATCGTGGCTGTGCGAGGATGACCACATAGCTCCTCCAGAGTGTGCCAGAGTTGTCGTTTGGTGGTAGGTGCGGATAAGCGGTTGGAAGTCATGAAAATAAGATGGTGGTTGGAGGACATCTGGAAGCAGAGATAGTGTAAAAGCAGAGAAAGATGTTCACAGATAAGAGAACAAGAGGTCGAGCGTGTTGGAAGTGTGGTCATAGTGATAAGGAAGTCGATGTTGGGTGTTAATGTGTTCTAGATCGTAAAGTTGGGATGGACAAAAAAAATTATAGAGAGCAAAGAAATTCTTTGATTAAGATGGCTTCAAGGTTGGACACTCATTACCCACAGAGCGAGCACTGGTGTTTTTTGTGGTATATCAAGCACAAGTACTGCCCTTGGAACGAAAATGATGATACTGAATTATAGATGTGGAGTTCTGATACTGTAAAGGGTTTCAGAACAAAGAATCGGATCAGTGAAGGCTTTCATCTGGTGTCTGAAAGGAAGGAGGAGGTTGGATTTCAGACGGTGGATGTGGCAGAAATGGATAGAGAACGAACCAGGTCTAGGATCAGTCAGTGTCTAAGAGAGTGGAATGGATCTCAGTCGCTTGATGACGGCGAAACGGTCCCAGGGAACCAATCCGCCCTCCTCGACCGGTGGCAAGGTTGTGATCTGGCGCAGGAGTGACGTTGTTTGGGTACACATGCGTTTAGTTTCTGCTGCATCAAAGAGGAGAAAAAGTTAGAATTGATATTAAAGAACTGTGTGAGATGCGTGTTCTCGACCGAAATGTGTGAGGTAGAGAGTGTGCCATTGTAGACTGAATGCCAGCAACCCACTTGTAGGTAAGGCGAGGCCTTGGGGAGAGACAGGGTAAACCAACCCACCACAGTGCTTGCTTGCTCACTGCACTGCCACAACAGGTGAGAGTCCCTCCGTGCTCAGTGGATGCCTACACTTTCTCAAAGCGAAACCTAAACACAAAATGATTATTCTGCATCAGATCTCGTTATAACTGAAGCTTTACCACGTCAACCAGGAGAGATGTCAGTCACTAACCTCTAGTTCTATAAAGCTTTAACTATAAATGGTTTACAAAAGTAGTATAAAGCAGATCAGTTCACCTACTTCTCCTTCCTACTGTATTAAGCGACTTATTTAAGATTAGCTCATGTTATCATAGTCTCCCACCAATCAATATGAGCCTTAGTTTTTTCACTTGCCACACTAGGCTAGTCTTTGCTGATGATTTGTCAAACATTTCCATTGATAATCTTTAATGAAATTCAAGATAAAAGATTACAAAGTCATTATCTCAGTAAGCATAAAGGCTTATGAAACCTCTTCCTATATTAACACCTTATGTGAATATAATGAATGATGCTTTAAGAAAAAGAAGAGAAGCTTCTCGTAATGGGTGAATCCCATCACTGAAAGCAGAATTAATCTGAGTCTTTAACAAGTTATAGGACGGAAGAGAGCTGGTGGGACTGATAGTATAGTGTAGCCGATATGGTCACCATCCAGCCCAGGATAAGTTAAAGCCTTAGAATCTACAACTCTCTGGCCGACAATGTGCAAAACGACTATGAAAAAAAAGGGGAAAAAGAAGTATCAAATTCGTTTAACTTTACCTCAGCTTTGAGATTCAGCTTCAATGCTCGTGTGGCCGAATATATCAACACCAGCGCTACACATTGTCTTATAAAGAAGAACTGAAGAAGACGTCACATTTCACCCAACTATCTATGTTTACTCCTGTTCCCAGATGCCGTTTGTCGAGGGGGGTAATTCCACCCCGACCCAGACACAGGCCACAATATTCTTCCTTGATATACATTTCGTCCATCTTTTGCTACTCGCTTCATGATGACAGACGGGCCTTCCAAAATGTCATGGCCGTTGCCATGGTGAGAGTAATCTGGTGGACGAAGGTCATGTATGAATTGGGTGCGGTAACTCACCGCACTGTTATTACTGCATGAGGACGGATCACTGCGAACGCTTACAACCTATTCGACTGAGGTGGTCACAGACAATCAAGGAGGTGGGTATAGTTCGTCTCTGTGCTAAACCATCGTTGGAAGGGAATTATATTCAAGATTCTAAATATTCTCTTATATTATGATGCCCTGAAAATTATTTGGGGAAGTAAGGGGTCTCCGTGGAGTGGCGGTTAGCGTTGCTAACCGTGACGCTTTAAAGGGCCGCCCGGGGTCGAGCTCATATAGGTTCGAATCCTTGTCGAGGCAGTCGGTCCAAGGTCAACCCAGCAGTTCATCCACCCCGGAGGCTTGGCCGATAACTAGGTACCTAGCATAGGCTAGGATATATATATATATATATCTTTTCTTTTCTTTCATACTATTCGCCATTTCCCGCATTAGCGAGGTAGCGTTAAGAACAGAGGACTGGGCCTTAGAGGGAATATCCTCACCTGACCCCCTTCTCTGTTCCTTCTTTTGGAAAATTAAAAAAAAAACGAGAGGGGAGGATTTCCAGCCACCCGCTCCCTCCCCTTTTAGTCGCCTTCTACGACACGCAGGGAATACGTGGGAAGCATTCTTTCTCCCCTATCCCCAGGGATAATATATATATATATATATATATATATATATATATATATATATATATATATATACCAGATGGCGTCCTAGCTACGTCTCTTCGTTGTATATAAACTGACTGTTATATTTCTCTCTTGTGTCTCCTCTGACGATGTGATCATTACACGAAAGTGCACTTGGGAACTTATTGTGTTTCATTTTCCCCGTGGACTCAAAGGAATATATATATATATATATATATATATATATATATATATATATATATATATATATATATATATGAAGCATGAATGAGATGGCCTTGATTAAGGCATTCAGTTGCTCCTACCGTCTCAGCCAACATTAAAAAAACAAACCAAACAATTGGGATTTTCAGCAAGGCATCCATGACGTAGCTTCGAGTATAGCTAGCCATCACCCACACCTCACGCCCAACCTGGATTTTCTCTCTCTCTTCCTCAGACAAACAATTTTGGTCACATGGAAAGAAAAAAAGAAAGTGGAAAGAGAAATCTGGATTACTTACCTGAGGAGGCTGGCAACACAAAGGCAACAAATGCCAATTAAATCTTGCTCGCTCATTTTTCTCCGTGAAAACTAACGCGGAGGGAGGAAAGGTTCAGGGGGAAAGATTGTGTGTCAGGGGAAAGAAGAAAATGTAAAGAAAGACGCTGAAAAGAGCCGTTTCAGCCGACTGTTTGTGCTTGTCGTTTGCCTTAAGTTGGATGCTTGTTCTCTTTCTTAATGTTTTTTTTTTTTCTTTTCCTTTCCGATAATATTTTTTCTTTCTCTTGCAGTCTCGTTGAATTTCCTGATGGCCTGTGTACGTGAAGGAGTGTGTGTGTGTGTGTGTGTGTGTGTGTGTGTGTGTGTGTGTGTGTGTGTGTGTTCCAACACTCGAGGGATCCCGAGGATGAACGTATGTGTGTTCGTTGAAAGACATGTCTAAAGAGCCTACCGGTACTGTTCAATGAGCCTCTGGGAATACCACGACGATAACCCGAGTTTAGAACCCTATAGACGCTCCAACATGGTCGTAAAAGCCATGGAAAGAGGTCAGAGATGCGGACGCGTCGACGATGACTGAGGGAGATTGAGGGAATGACCATCTGAACCAATAGGAGCACTTGGATACTCACCGCCACTCAATACATCCATCAAGATGGAGGTATCTGAGTGAGGAGAAGAATTCTTGAAATCTTCAAATGCTAGGAGCGTGGAAGAGATTACTTTTCCGTACGATTATGATACACGTGAAAGAGTTCTATACTGGTAGTGCGAATGATATACAAAAATTTGACTTCAGCGGACATGGTATGCCATCGTGTTATCACCATGATCAAAGACGTGTTATCCTCACGTAGTGTATGTACATTGGTTCAAAGCAGACCTTATCACCGGGCTAGTGAGATATACCATATGATGTATTAGTTACTGTATAATTTACCAGTTGGTCCAAACCCTACTTCTGAAGAGCTTATTGAAGAGAAAATGGGACGGCACTATAACTATCCTTGATGACTTTAACGAGGATGACTAAGAACAACATTGTTATTAGTGTTGAGCATTATAATACAACAGGCGATACTAAATCAGATCTGCTTTTTATAATGTAATCTGTACATGCAGGTGATATAATGCAATCAGTATATGCAGGAGTTATCAAAAAATACCTCTTGGATTATCAAACATGATCTAGTTCTTCGACATTCTTATGGCAGAATTCCACAGTGAAGAATCGGCTTGAAAGAATGAAAGAATCTTAAAATCATTAGGCAGAAAATTTAAAAAGTTTTATTTGACTGCGTAGACCGTGTTGTGTGTAGAAATTCCTGTGACACGTAAGACAAACAAATCTTTGTGAAAATCATGTAACTCAACAGGAAACTAATCATGATTTACTCAAACGATATAAAGCATGAATAACAAATGTAGTGTAAAAGTAAGTAGTTTTCCAGAGAACGTATGTCGCTCCTCACAACAAGCCAGAGCTCACTGCACAAAGAATCTGATGATGCAATAAAGGCCTACAAAGAAGACTGCAGGAACAATAGAGAACCAAACTTCATAAGCAACGATGCACCTGAAGAAGACTTCGTAGTACAACAACAGATTCGAAGCCTAATTCATGAGCTATCAGCTCTGAACCAGAAGAAATCATGCAGAGAACCTCAAGAATTCTTATTCTACATTTCACGGTGATGATGGAGCGAGACGAGCAAATTATCTTAAAAGGAAAAATTAAAGAGAACCGAAGGTGAGGACGCATATGTAATTTGGACATCTGCTGTAGAGGAACAGTTTGAATATCTGAACTTCAGAAAATCAACTGGTCCTGAAGATGTTATATCAACTCTGTTCTAAACAAGTTAGCTACCATCTTATACTACGATCTTCCTGATAATTCTATAAATGATCACAAGCCATCATTATAGAAAGCAACTAATACTATACCTGCGCGTAGAAATAATCTTAAATACTTAAATGATTTACAGATCTGTAAGCATTGACAGGCGTCCCTCTCAAATATCTAGAGACTTTAATATCGAAATGTCAAAAAAGAAATGAAATGATTTTCTTTAGGACGTGGAAACTGTCGAGGGTTTTCTATTTTCTTTTTTAAACTGTACTGAATTCTACATTTGAGCAATTAGTATGTAAAAGCACTTGAATTATAGCATTACATTTCTCATTTAGCTCAGCAGCAGTTATCATAATGAAGCCTGCCACATTAACTGACAAACTGATAAAGATATCATCTCCACCAGTTATCTTTTTATTCTGGACATTTTACGTAACAATACAGCGAGTTCGAGTTGGGAACGCATGATTATCTATTTAAATCCTTATCACAGATTCACCTCAGGGATCTGTTGTGTCAACATTCTTGTTCACGTTTTATATACTTATTATCTGAATGCTCCTTTCAGTTACTGCAAAAATGGGTGGATAGACAAATGACACAGTGATTATTGGTTCACTTCTGGGTGATTACATTCATAATCATGAACTGCAAATATCTGATGTTGTAACGTGGTGTAGTGGGTATAATCTCTCTTCTCAACACAGAAAAACTGGAGTTGACATCTGACTCCAGAAGAGCAAAATTACAGTCATGACATTTGGCGAATATCGACGAGAATGTGAACTAAGACCATACGAAATAAAATGTTAGCAAATGCAGACATAGACTGTACCTTTGATGTGTTATAAGACCTTTTAATGATAAACAGCGGAGACTTTTTAATGACAATGACAAAGAGCGGAGACCTTTTAATGACAAATAACGGAGACCTTTTAATGACAAATAGCGGAGACCTTTTATCGACAAATAGCGGAGACCTTTTATTGACAAATAGCTGAGACCTTTTATTGACAAATAGCTGTGACTTTTTAATGACAAATAGCGGAGATCTTTTAATGACAAATAGCGGAGACCTTTTAATGACAAATAGCGGAGACCTTTTAATGACAAATAGCGGAGACCTTTTAATGACAAATAGCAGGAACTTATATAGAAAATATCATGAAGTAGCATTGCGTACTTCCGTCTGTCACTACCTTAAGGCAACGTAGCACAACCTGTTTGTACCATGGCAGACTCGTATACTGGACGTCAACAGACGTTTTATTTTTCATTCATTTTTTTTTACAACAATCAGTCAGGACTTGGCTGGCTAGAACTCTCCATCGACACCCGAGGGTCTTTCGCTTGAGTGATTCGCCATTTGATTAGAACTGTGCAATCTCGTGTATCATAGCTGAAGGCAGAGACTGGGAACATGCAAAAATGGGTTACCCTTTTATTTCTTTTTTTAAGAGTTCAACTTTCATGATGGGCCGCAGTCCCAGTGACCATCGACCAGTGACCATCTTCGATATTAGATTTTCCCACATACTACCTCAGAGAAATTGTTGAGTTGAATTACAGGATCAGTGATGAGTTACAGAACTCATCAGAAAGAAGATGAGACTTGGTAACTGTATTTCACCTCGTGTGGATTCATTACTCAGGGGTCTCTCATCGATAGGCTTGAAGACCATCAGGCTTGAGGACCATCAGGCTTGAAGACCATCAGGTTTGAAGATCATCAGGCTTGAAGACCATCAGCCTTGAGGACCATCAGGCATGAAGACCATCAGGCTTGAGACCATCAGGCATGAAGACCATCAGGCTTGAGGACCATCAGGCTTGAGGACCATCAGGCTTGAGGACCATCAGGCATGAAGACCATCAGGCATGAAGACCATAAGGCTTGAGGACCATCAGGCTTGAAGACCATCAGGCTTGAAGACCATCAGGCTTGAGGACAATCAGGCTTGAAGACCATCAGTCTTGAGGACCATCAGGCTTGAAGACCATCAGGCTTGAAGACCATCAGGCTTGAGGACCATCAGGCTTGAAGACCATCAGGCTTCAGACCATCAGCTTGAAGACCATCAGTCTTGAGGACCATCAGTCTTGAGGACCATCAGGCTTGAAGACCATCAGGCTTGAGGACCATCAGGCTTGAAGACCATCAGTCTTGAGGACCATCAGGCTTGAAGACCATCAGGCTTGAAGACCATCAGGCTTGAGGACCATCAGGCTTGAAGACCATCAGGCTTCAGACCATCAGGCTTGAAGACCATCAGTCTTGAGGACCATCAGTCTTGAGGACCATCAGGCTTGAAGACCATCAGGCTTGAAGACCATCAGGCTTGAGGACCATCAGGCTTGAGGACTATCGACCACCTAAACTCGCCCAAACAAATCTCCTGCAACTACTCTTGACCTGTTCTAAGATGCATCAACAGGTGGAACACAGTCTTCATTTCTCTTGCACCGAGGAACGAGAAGTTTCTCCCGAGTTTGTAAACCTCTCCCCAAGGCCACATAGTTGGGAGGTCTAGGACAGATGCTTTAAGAATGTGACGCAACG
The DNA here is from genome assembly GCF_036320965.1 of Panulirus ornatus. NCBI lineage: Eukaryota > Metazoa > Arthropoda > Malacostraca > Decapoda > Palinuridae > Panulirus > Panulirus ornatus. The sequence continues at coordinate 10,663,017 of NC_092292.1, read as the reverse complement.
GGAACTCATTTGCATGGAGCTGGCGGATACACCAGTGCAATGGGCTTCCAGGAGTCATCTCTATGAGCCACAGAACTCCACCTATAGGGTCAGTATCCTCTTGCTGTTTCGTGACAACCAACTGTTGTAATTTCGTTCGTATCAACGTTGTCGTCTGTGAGAAAGTGAAGCTGGTTACCGCTCTCTGGCTGACCCGCTAGAAGGAGTTGCATGTCCATATTACTGGGAACTGAGTTCAAGGATAAGGTATATAAACATACTCTTCAGCGATCATTCGCTTCTGTTAAGTTGCCTCTTTTTCTAAAGACGGTGTCAAGATGTTTGTCCTCTCGACTGTCAAAATACAGTCCATGAATTCCTGATGGATGAAATGCATAACTGCAGATGATCTCGATCTTATTTTGTTTGGGCTGTCTGTTCCTCCTCCTCCTCCTCCTGTTGATGTTAACCATTCGATTGTCGTTGAAAACAACGTCAAACTCCTGTGAAACAGCGTATGCAATGCACGTCAAAACAACGTATGCATTGCACGTCAAAACAGCGTATGCAATGCACGTCAAAATCTTATGAAACAGCACACGCAATTGCACATCATAGTCTTATGACACAGTATATGTTATTACAAGTCAAAGACTTATAAAACAGTACACGCATTTTCTTTTCTTTAGGTTGGTTAAGACGGCACGGGCGACTGAGGCCCTAATGAAGGCCATCCCATTAACGCTATAGATCCCTTAGCCTGAGCCAGATACCCAGGTCATCGACCAATCCCTAGGGGTGGATGAACAACTAGGGTGACTGTGGACCACTAACTGCAAACCAGGTTTCGAACCTATCCGCTCGGCCCTGGACGGCCTGTGAATGCGTCACGGTCAGGGACGCTAACCGCTACACCAAAAGATCTACCCAGCACAACAAGGTGATCACCAACCCCTGTAGTTAGAGCTGGAGTTGAAATGGTCGTTGATTGCGTGACTCTCCCGGGAGAGGGTGTTCAACCGATTTAATGAGAGCATTACTTTTTCGTTTACCGCTGCCCTCGTCCCCTGGAGGATCACAGCGCGTTCTGTTTCATAAGAATTCGACGTGCATTTGCGTTTGGTGTTTCATAATACTTCAACGTGCAATTGCATGTGCTGTTCCATAAGACTTTAACGTTCAATTGCTTGTATTGTTCCATAAGACTTTGACGTGCAACTGCATGTACTGTTTCATAAGACTTTAACGTTCAATTACATGTGTTGTTCCATAAGACTTTGGCGTTCAATTGCATGTGCTGTTTCATAAGACTATAACGTTCAATTGCATGTGTTGTTCCATAAGACTTTAACGTGCAATTGCATGTGTTGTTCCATAAGACTTTGGCGTGCAATTGCATGTGGTGTTTGGTATGATTCTGACGTGCAACTGTGTGTGTTGTTTTGTAAGATTTTGACGTTGTTTTCAGCAATAACACAATGGTTGTCACTGACAAAAGCAGGAATAGATCGACCAAACTTTTAAGAAATCGAAGTCAGCTGCAGTGATGCTAATCCATCAGGAATTCATGGCCTTTATGTTGGTAATTGAGACGAGAAAATTTGTGTCCACTCTCAGGCATCTGCAGCACTTTACATTCAAGCCAACCTGTTTCTTTGCCCTGCTAAACCTAATAACCTTGCTTATGTTAATATCTACTCTCAACTTCTTCCTCTCACATACTCTCCCAGATTTCTCTGGACCCCAGCTATGTCTACATGACCAAAGAATTCCCTTAGATTCATTCAACTTGATCAGGTACTACAAAGTCAGTGCTTGCTAATCAATTATCACTTTATTGCCTTTTAAGATCTTTACTATTTGTACTCAAATGCTCTTCTGCTAGTCAAACCAAACCTGAGGCAAGATCAGCAGGTCGACGCTATATAACCTGAAGTCAGTATCAAACTTTTACCATTATGTAACCTCTTGTTACACTCGAGACACTGAATCATTCGACATCTCTATCATTAACGATCTAGTTAATATCATCTAGTGATGAGAAATGCTCTCTGTCACACTATATATTTCAGTTGTCTAGATGAAGGATCATCAGGACGAGATGGCGTATTCGGATTTAATTTTTCTAAATGCCTAAGCACTGCATGACTGTGAATGTCATGAAATCCTAATTGTCTGTTACCTGTTCAAGACACTTAGCTCTTGCGTGTGTGTGTGTGTGTGTGTGTGTGTGTATGTGTGTGTGTGTGTGTGTGTGTCTTTTCAAATATACGTAAACTTTTTCGTAATCAACACAAGGAGACTGGCCTGTGGCTTAGTGCAATATTCGAATCACCTTTCTTAAATGATGGCACGACACTCGCCGCCATCCACAGCTTTGTAACTACACTCTTAGTGAATGAGCCACTGATCATGTCTTTAAAATGGAAGTCATATCTTTGTTGGTCTTCGTTAAGGTGTCATGAACCCAAACACCTGGTGAGAGAGTGTATGTGGTCTTCAACAGATGAAGAAGCAGCTCAAGATTTCCTCGTGTGGTGATGATATGTTGAGGATAACAGACATGATGAACCTAGCAGTTGACACGTTTGACACCTACCTAACCAACGCAAAGTGCCCCCAGCGTCGTCAAGTACTGTGCATTCAATATATCACATTTCTCATTCTCATTTACTGGGGAAAATCATATCAGGTTACTCTCAATGTTGTAATTATCACCTCGAATTCCAATTTTCTACCAATGTTTTTTTTCTTCTATTTCCATGCGATGTGACATTCATACGTTCACTTTTACATGAAAGTATGCTTGACGTACATACGTTCACTTGCTATCAATCTCTTATATGATAATGTGCTTGCAAGGCGTCTGGCTACGTGTGGGTACAGTTCCCATAGGATATTTGAAAGGATGCCTCAAGCTTACGTTTGTTATTCATATAAAGTCTCATCAAGAAAATAAGTTATCATTAAAAGAAAGTATGACATAACTGAAACTTTAGCCTGGGAGTTCTTGATATTCTTTTTTGGTTTACTATGAACTACCCATGAAAACCTTATGCTGGAGAGTCGGTCACCCCACATGACTCCCTTTGAAGCGCATGGCAATGTCTGTCTAAGGTCATCTTCGAGTTCAGTGATCGTGTCCATACCAGCCGAAGTGAATAGTTGAAGAATATAACGACCAACGTCGCTTGATCTGGGTGAAGCACCGTACAGCCACAGTGCACTGAAGAAAGACATAAGAAAGGTGTCATGGTCAACACGAGCGAAATGTGTGGCCTCCCGCTCGGCTCCAAGAACAAGAGAACAAAGCTCTGTTTGGCATGAGGGACTGAAGAAAATCCCTCTTACCTGTTGGGCGGAGATGCAGAAATGAAATAAAGTTTTCCACACACACACACACACACACACACACAATATATATATATATATATATATATATATATATATATATATATATATATATATATATATATATATATATATATATATATATATATATATATATATATAATATATATATATATATATATATATATATATATATATATATATATATATATATATATATATATATATATATATATATTGTGTGTGTGGATGGGGTTGTTAGGGAGGTAAATGCAAGAGTTTTGGAAAGAGGGGCAAGTATGAAGTCTGTTGGGGATGAGAGAGCTTGGGAAGTGAGTCAGTTGTTGTTCGCTGATGATACAGCGCTGGTGGCTGATTCATGTGAGAAACTGCAGAAGCTGGTGACTGAGTTTGGTAAAGTGTGTGGAAGAAGAAAGTTAAGAGTAAATGTGAATAAGAGCAAGGTTATTTGGTACAGTAGGGTTGAGGGTCAAGTCAATTGGGAGGTGAGTTTGAATGGAGAAAAACTGGAGGAAGTGAAGTGTTTTAGATATCTGGGAGTGGATCTGGCAGCGGATGGAACCATGGAAGCGGAAGTGGATCATAGGGTGGGGGAGGGGGCGAAAATTCTGGGGGCCTTGAAGAATGTGTGGAAGTCGAGAACATTATCTCGGAAAGCAAAAATGGGTATGTTTGAAGGAATAGTGGTTCCAACAATGTTGTATGGTTGTGAGGCGTGGGCTATGGATAGAGTTGTGCGCAGGAGGATGGATGTGCTGGAAATGAGATGTTTGAGGACAATGTGTGGTGTGAGGTGGTTTGATCGAGTGAGTAACGTAAGGGTAAGAGAGATGTGTGGAAATAAAAAGAGCGTGGTTGAGAGAGCAGAAGAGGGTGTTTTGAAGTGGTTTGGGCACATGGAGAGGATGAGTCAGGAAAGATTGACCAAGAGGATATATGTGTCGGAGGTGGAGGGAACAAGGAGAAGAGGGAGACCAAATTGGAGGTGGAAGGATGGAGTGAAAAAGATTTTGTGTGATCGGGGCCTGAACATGCAGCAGGGTGAAAGGAGGGCAAGGAATAGAGTGAATTGGAGCGATGTGGTATACCGGGGTTGACGTGCTGTCAGTGGATTGAATCAAGGCATGTGAAGCGTCTGGGGTAAACCATGGAAAGCTGTGTAGGTATGTATATTTGCGTGTGTGGACGTATGTATATACATGTGTATGGGGGGGGGTTGGGCCATTTCTTTTGTCTGTTTCCTTGCGCTACCTCGCAAACGCGGGAGACAGCGACAAAGTATAATAAATATAAATATATATATATATATATATATATATATATATATATATATATATATATATATAGGGTAAAGGGGAAGAGTGGTTTGGAAATGTCTGGGGAGTGAAGTCAGGGGTTAGTGAGAGGACAAGAGCAAGGGAAGGAGTAGCAATACTCCTGAAACAGGAGTTGTGGGAGTATGTGATAGAATGTAAGAAAGTAAATTCTCGATTAATATGGGTAAAATTGAAAGTTGATGGAGAGAGGTGGGTGATTATTGGTGCATATGCACCTGGGCATGAGAAGAAAGATCATGAGAGGCAAGTGTTTTGGGAGCAGCTGAATGAGTGTGTTAGCGGTTTTGATGCACGAGACCGGGTTATAGTGATGGGTGATTTGAATGCAAAGGTGAGTAATGTGGCAGTTGAGGGAATAATTGGTATGCATGGGGTGTTCAGTGTTGTAAATGGAAATGGTGAAGAGCTTGTAGATTTATGTGCTGAAAAAGGACTGATGATTGGGAATACCTGGTTTAAAAAGCGAGATATACATAAGTATACTTATGTAAGTAGGAGAGATGGCCAGAGAGCGTTATTGGATTACGTGTTAATTGACAGGCGTGCGAAAGAGAGACTTTTGGATGTTAATGTGCTGAGAGGTGCAACTGGAGGGATGTCTGATCATTATCTTGTGGAGGCTAAGGTGAAGATTAGTATGGGTTTTCAGAAAAGAGGAGTGAATGTTGGGGTGAAGAAGGTGGTGAGAGTAAGTGAGCTTGGGAAGGAGACCTGTGTGGGGAAGTACCAGGAGAGACTGTGTACAGAATGGAAAAAGGTGAGAACAATGGAAGTAAGGGGAGTGGGGGAGGAATGGGATGTATTTAGGGAATCAGTGATGGATTGCGCAAAAGATGCTTGTGGCATGAGAAGAGTGGGAGGTGGGCTGTTTAGAAAGGGTAGTGAGTGGTGGGATGAAGAAGTAAGAGTATTAGTGAAAGAGAAGAGAGAGGCATTTGGACGATTTTTGCAGGGAAAAAATGCAATTGAGTGGGAGAAGTATAAAAGAAAGAGACAGGAGGTCAAGAGAAAGGTGCAAGAGGTGAAAAAAAGGGCAAATGAGAGTTGGGGTGAGAGACTATCAGTAAATTTTAGGGAGAATAAAAAGATGTTCTGGAAGGAGGTAAATAGGGTGCGTAAGACAAGGGAGCAAATGGGAACTTCAGTGAAGGGCGTAAATGGGGAGGTGATAACAAGTAGCGGTGATGTGAGAAGGAGATGGAATGAGTATTTTGAAGGTTTGTTGAATGTGTCTGATGACAGAGTGGCAGATATAGGGTGTTTTGGTCGAGGTGGTGTGCAAAGTGAGAGGGTTAGGGAAAATGATTTGGTAAACAGAGAAGAGGTAGTAAAAGCTTTGCGGAAGATGAAAGCCGGCAAGGCAGCAGGTTTGGATAGTATTGCAGTGGAATTTATTAAAAAAGGGGGTGACTGTATTGTTGACTGGTTGGTAAGGTTATTTAATGTATGTATGACTCATGGTGAGGTGCCTGAGGATTGGCGGAATGCGTGCATAGTGCCATTGTACAAAGGCAAAGGGGATAAGAGTGAGTGCTCAAATTACAGAGGTATAAGTTTGTTGAGTATTCCTGGTAAATTATATGGGAGGGTATTGATTGAGAGGGTGAAGGCATGTACAGAGCATCAGATTGGGGAAGAGCAGTGTGGTTTCAGAAGTGGTAGAGGATGTGTGGATCAGGTGTTTGCTTTGAAGAATGTATGTGAGAAATACTTAGAAAAGCAAATGGATTTGCATGTAGCATTTATGGATCTGGAGAAGGCATATGATAGAGTTGATAGAGATGCTCTGTGGAAGGTATTAAGAATATATGGTGTGGGAGGCAAGTTGTTAGAAGCAGTGAAAAGTTTTTATCGAGGATGTAAGGCATGTGTACGTGTAGGAAGAGAGGAAAGTGATTGGTTCGCAGTGAATGTAGGTTTGCGGCAGGGGTGTGTGATGTCTCCATGGTTGTTTAATTTGTTTATGGATGGGGTTGTAAGGGAGGTAAATGCAAGAGTCCTGGAAAGAGGGGCAAGTATGAAGTCTGTTGGGGATGAGAGAGCTTGGGAAGTGAGTCAGTTGTTGTTCGCTGATGATACAGCGCTGGTGGCTGATTCATGTGAGAGACTGCAGAAGCTGGTGACTGAGTTTGGTAAAGTGTGTGGAAGAAGAAAGTTGAGAGTAAATGTGAATAAGAGCAAGGTTATTAGGTACAGTAGGGTTGAGGGTCAAGTCAATTGGGAGGTGAGTTTGAATGGAGAAAAACTGGAGGAAGTGAAGTGTTTTAGATATCTGGGAGTGGATCTGTCAGCGGATGGAACCATGGAAGCGGAAGTGGATCATAGGGTGGGGGAGGGGGCGAAAATTTTGGGAGCCTTGAAAAATGTGTGGAAGTCGAGAACATTATCTCGGAAAGCAAAAATGGGTATGTTTGAGGGAATAGTGGTTCCAACAATGTTGTATGGTTGCGAGGCGTGGGCTATGGATAGAGATGTGCGCAGGAGGATGGATGTGCTGGAAATGAGATGTTTGAGGACAATGTGTGGTGTGAGGTGGTTTGATCGAGTAAGTAACGTAAGGGTAAGAGAGATGTGTGGAAATAAAAAGAGCGTGGTTGAGAGAGCAGAAGAGGGTGTTTTGAAATGGTTTGGGCACATGGAGAGAATGAGTGAGGAGAGATTGACCAAGAGGATATATGTGTCGGAGGTGGAGGGAACGAGGAGAAGAGGGAGACCAAATTGGAGGTGGAAAGATGGAGTGAAAAAGATTTTGTGTGATCGGGGCCTGAACATGCAGGAGGGTGAAAGGAGGGCAAGAAATAGAGTGAATTGGAGTCATGTGGTATACAGGGGTTGACGTGCTGTCAGTGGATTGAAGCAAGGCATGTGAAGCGTCTGGGGTAAACCATGGAAAGCTGTGTAGGTATGTATATTTGCGTGTGTGGACGTGTGTATGTACATGTGTATGGGGGGGGGGGGGCCATTTCTTTCGTCTGTTTCCTTGCGCTACCTCGGAAACGCGGGAGACAGCGACAAAGTATAAAAAAAAAAAAAAAAAAAAAATATATATATATATATATATATATATATATATATATATATATATATATATATATATATATATATATCCCTGGGATAGGGGAAAAATAATACTTCTCACGTATTCCCTGCGTGTCGTAGAAGGCGACTAAAAGGGGAGGGAGCGGAGGGCTGGAAATCCTCCCCTCCCGTATTTTTGATTTTCCGAAAGAAGGAACAGAGAAGGGGGCCAAAGGAGGATAGTCCCTCAAAGGCTTAGTCCCTTGTTGTTAACACTACCTCGCTAACGCGGGAAATGTCGAATAGTATGAAAAAAAAAAAAAAGAAGGAACAGAGAAGAGGGCCAGGTGAGGATATTCCCTCAAAGGCCCAGTCCTCTGTTCTTAACGCTACCTCGCTGTCGCGGGAAATGGCGAATAGTATGAAAAAAAAAAAAAAATATATAAACATAACGAAAGGGCAGAGGTTTACGCGTTGGTGCACTGCGGAAGAAAAGTGAATATTACCAAACTTTGCGCAGAGTTTGTATGCATGTGGCATTAAACTCCATACTCTTTAATGCTGAAACCCAATCATAATGAACTGACAAACCCGACTGACTATCATCATCTCAGGAGAAAGACTATGCCAGCAGCTACGACGAGGCAGGAGGATCAAAAGGTCGAAACAGTGGGGTTCATCTTTCAGCTTCAGCTTCTGTTTTGTTATAGGGATAAAGTGGACGTGAAATACTGGTCTGGTTTACAGACTCAAAATAGTGTGTGTTGCGTGTGCTGGGTCCTAGTGGTTGGTGGGTGAGGGAGGGGGTGGGTAAGGTCATACATGGTCGGGAGGAACACGCCGTCCATTTCTGCAAACTTACAACTTGTTTTTCTCGTCTTCTCGTGTGTGCGTGTGTGTGTGTGTGTGTGTGTGTGTGTGTGTGCTAAACGAGGAGAGGATTCGCTAGTTTCTTACGGGTCGTGTCTCGCCTGGTCACTTGTCTTTGGTGGTGTCATCGTGTTTTATTCATTGGAAACCATAGGTCATGTTTCTCTACTCAGATCAACGCTCAACTGAAACGAAACGCAAGTTGAAGAAGAAGAAGAAGAAGAAGAAGAAGAAGAATAGGAAGAAGAAAACATGAAGGAAAAAGTGAAAGAAGAAGGCCAGCGAATGAATCTGATATTCGTTCTAAAGTTCAAACAATTGGCGTGATGATCCGGAGCAAAGCCTTCGGACGAAAGGATCGAACCCGGAGGATTGTATGTTACATGGTAGTGCGCGTTTATATGCACTAAATTCGTATATATATATATATATATATATATATATATATATATATATATATATATATATATATATATATATTTCTTTTTTTTTTTTTTTTTTGCTTTGTCGCTGTCTCCCGCGCTTGCGAGGTAGCGCAAGGAAACAGATGAAAGAAATGGCCCAACCCACCCCCATACACAGGTATATACATACACATCCACACACGCAAATATACATACCTACACAGCTTTCCATGGTTTACCCCAGACGCTTCACATGCCCTGATTCAATCCACTGACAGCACGTCAACCCCGGTATATATATATATATATATATATATATATATATATATATATATATATATATATATATATATATATTCCCTCAAAGGTCCAGTCCTCTGTTCTTAACGCTACCTCGCTAACGCGGGAAATGGCGAATAGTATGAAAGATATATATTTCTTTCTTTCATACTATTCGCCATTTCCCGCCTCAGCGAGGTAGCGTTAAGAACAGAGGACTATGCCTCTGAGGAAACATCCTCACCCGGCCCCCTTCTCTGTTCCTTCCTTTGGAAAAAAAAAAGAAAAAAAAATGAGAGGGGAAGATTTCCAGCCTCCCGCTCCCTCCCCTTTTATCCCTGGGGATAGGGGAGAAAGAATACTTCCCACGTATTCCCTGCGTGTCGTAGAAGGCGACTAAAAGGGAAAGATCTAAATATATATAAATAAATATAATATATATACGCATTTCGGGAACAAGTTTTTCTCTATGTATCTCTGGGTGAATATGACAACATGCATCATAGTTAATTATCTTTCTGTGTAAAGTTTCTGAGCTCCTAATTACCTGTGTCGTACCGGATATTGGAAGACAACTTCTCCAAGATTTTCCACATCACTTTTTCATTACACAACTGTACACAAGATTACACTTAAGACCAATCAGAAGATATCCAGGAGGTGTTGGCTTTCTTCATCAATCATCAAGTATGAGGAATTCAGGTGGAGAGGAGGAGGAGGAGGAGGAGGAGGAAACATAAGGAGGTCGCCATAAGATGTTCAGTGCCAGTAGCTGGACAACACTGGCCTTCGTGTCGGCAGCCAGTGTTGCCCAGCTACTCACACTGAGCATCTAATTCCGATCAAGACTTTGTGGATCTTCTATCTCTACGCCTGAATTCCTCAATCCCTTGCTAATGACCGGAGGAAGCCTAAATATCGTGGATCAATATGATAGGCACTCAGGTGTGGTGACAGCTTTTGAGGGAGCAGAAAGAACTTAATATAGGAAGGCTTGGGTTAAGGCGACGACGATATGAAATAAGAGAGACGAGTTACAAGGTTAGGCTACAGGCCTTAGGTATACACACCATGGATGAGAGAAGAGTTGGGGGTGACCTGACAACAACCTCGAAGTTTAGAAGTCAGACCAATGAACAATGCCTCGGATGATGCCAGAATAGAAAACCAGAGATCACAACACACAGGATATACTAGTCAGAAATGACGTATAGAAATAGCTTTTATAATATAAAGAAGAGGATGAATGGAAGAAATTGAGTGAGGAAATAACAAATGTAGACAACATACAAAAAGTCTATAATGCTGTACGATAGTAAAGATAAATCAAGAGATGGTGGGGAACCTACGAGTGTAAAACTCACTCCCTTGACGGTAAAAATTGTCTTAATTTTTTGACCAGTAGGTAATTACATGTCAGATCTGGATACAGGCATCAGTTCACGTGATCAATTCCTCGATGACATGATACAAGATGAAAAGGACGAACATAAGAATTAAAAGAGTAGATGTCGTAGATGATAAGACGGAATGGCTATCCCTCAGTGAACATGAGGATCAAGTAAATCCCACCTCCTCCAGGGACATCCGCTCCCTATCGTGCATATGGTTATGATCACAGTATACCATCGTGGCTCATGCATCGGTGAGCATACAGCCTCTCCAAACACGTCGTTGCGCGAACGCACTTTCATCCTCAGGACTTTGAGTGCTGGAACGCACTCATGCATGCCAGTACACCACTCCTTCGGGGTAAACAAACATGTATCTATTCGAGAATGCGTGAGAAACGTTATCGACGTGGGAAACAGAAGAGCACAGGCATCCAACTTAGGCAAACACCATGCACAAACAGTCGGCTGAAACAGCTTTTTCCATTTTTTTCCCCCCAAACGCCTTTCTTTACATTTCTTCTTTCCCTCATACATTCTTTTTTTTTCCCCCTTTAAACCTTTTTTCTTTCTCGGTGTTCGTTTCCACGAAGAAAAATATGAGCGAGGAAGATTTAATTGGCAATAGCTGGCTTTGTGTTGCCGAGTTACCACGTAAGTAATCCACGTCTTCTTTTTTTTTTTTTTGGTTTCATTTATTTCATATTTTCGGAACTGTTTCCTCAGGGGGAAGAGAGAGAGAGAGAGAGAGAGAGAGAGAGAGAGAGAGAGAGAGAGAGAGAGAGAGAGAGAGAGAGAAAGAGAGAGAGAGAGAGAGAGAGAGAGAGAGAGAGAGAGAGAGAGAAACTCCAAGCTGGATGTATGGCGGGTGATTGCGAACTCTGCTCCAGGCAGGACCAAATGAGGCGAATTCAGTATACCAATTACTTCAACGGAATGATATAAATATACTGTTGTTTCCTGTTGGAGGCGGGATGGCGCCAGGAATGGATGAGGGCGGGCAAGTATGAATATGTATACAAGTATATATATGTAAATGTCTGTGTATGTATATGTATGTGTATATGTATCTGCTGATATGTGTATGTACGTGTATGGACGTTTATGTATAGATATGTGTATATGAGTGGTTGGGCCAGTCTTCATGTTTCCTGGCGCCACCTTGCTGACGAAGAAAACGGGATCAAGTATTTTATATATATATATATATATATATATATATATATATATATATATATATATATATATATATATATATATATATATATATATATTCCTATGAGTCCAAGGGGAAAATGAAAGAAACAAATAGGAATATACTTGATCACGCGCAAAATTGTGATCCTTTCCAATATATATATATATATATATATATATATATATATATATATATTGTATTTCCTTCGAGACGGATTAAGCCGGCGTTTTGAATTCATATTGACCTTTTATGAGAATAAGGAATCTAATGTTTACCATCACACCTCTCCCGTCACGGAGATGGCAGTGTACGAGGTGACATTACCGTCACAGGTGATAGAATTCATGCATGACCTTCCCCGACCACATTACCCTCGCCATGGCAACGTCCATGGCATTCAGAAGGTCTTTCCGTAATTATATAGCGAAGGAGACCGAAATATATGTGTCACAAAAGGAAATTTCATGGCTTGTGACCAGGTCGAGGTGGAATGATTCGCTCCAAAACGGTTTCTGGGAACAGGATTAAACACAGAATGTGAGCAAAAATGGGGGGGAAGGTGATATTATTCTTAAATACTTTATGATGAAAATCTATGACGATTACGTAGCTGCTGTATGGTCAGCGTGGTCCATGACTCGACTCCACCGTGCCAAGAACTGTAATGCTTTTGACCCTCTCCTTCCTAATGCCTTTTCCTAAGCGTCACTAGAGCTGATCTTCGGTTAGGGTCTTGGAAATCCCTACTTACCCAGGCCCTAAGTCACTCGTCCTACGCCTGGGCTTGGACTTCATAGGATACGCTATACTGCCCCTCCGGTCACAACTCAAACGAGTCAACCTTTTGGGGAAGGAGATTCGTCCTCAAGGAGAGACTTCGTTTCTAATCCTCTGCCATGTTCCTCAGGGAGTTCCTACGTCGCTTGGCAATATAGGATCTTATATAGAACACCCTTGGTGGCTATCTCGATCCTCCATTGACAATCAATTAGGATTTCTTGTCTCTTGATCCTGTTGACTTCTGTCACGGAAGGTGTTCTCGTTTTTCATTTTGCTCCTTTCTAATTCGTTTCCTGACATTTACCTGCTTGTATGTTAGTCAGTTTGTCTGTTCTGTCTGTCCTGTCACTCTCTCTCTCTCTCTCTCTCTCTCTCTCTCTCTCTCTCTCTCTCTCTCTCTCTCTCTCCCGGTACATCACCACAAATATCTGCGCTACCACCACCGGACAGATAAACGTCTGACTGGTCTCAGAGTCGGGAATTAATTATGCCATTGACAGATTCTGGACGTGTCTTCCTCTCACCTCCGACACGGGTCAGCACCACACTATACAACCTTCAGAAGCGGTTGGTTATTTCACTTTCCCTTCGTAATTTCCACCTAACAGTGAACACTAGAGAATAAAGTCATCATTAAGGATCGAGTATATTACGATGAATGGATGTCTAAGGTCATACTAACTGGCAGGAGACTGGAGTAACATTAGGCATTCTTTTTTTCTTTGTAAAAGGATCAGTTGGGTACAAGTGGGACGTGGGACCAGCAGAACTACTAAGCTTTCTCTGCCCGGGAGGTCATTATAGTTGAAGCCCTTCTTAATCAGGGGTTCGGTGATTGACAACATCTCTCATTTCTGACATCCTGACATGTTTCGTTTTATCTTTCTTTTTTTTTCCTAGGTGGATTGAATTGCCTGGAGGTAATCGCCAGCGGTTCTGTTGCTGGACGAGCAGGCAGCCAGAGGCTGGTCTTGGGGTGAGGGAGAGAGGAAGTACAGGAGGCTGACTTTATACTACTCCATCATGCACTTGGTCGACGAACGAGGGTTTACTTCGCTGTGTATTTAGGCTTCTCCTCTATGACGTATATGGTATACCAGTCGTTTGACCTGACCCACGACCTGTTGAGCGACCCTGACCCAAGACCTGTTGAGCGACCTTGACCCATGACATGTTGAGAGACCTTGACCCACGACCTGTTGAGCGACCTTGACCCACGACCTGTTGAGTGACCTTGACCCACGACCTGTCGAGCGACCTTGACCCACGACCTGTTGAGCGACCTTGACCCACGACCTGTTGAGCAGCCTTGACCCACGACCTGTTAAGCAACCTTGACCCACGACCTGTTGAGCAACCTTGACCCACGACCTGTTGAGCAGCCTTGACCCACGACCTGTTGAGTGGCCTGTTCTACGACCCGTGGCATGCGACTCCCTCTTTTCAATTGATCCTCCTAAGCCTCTAGCTCCACCTGGTGGGCGATATGCCACGAGAATGTACCATATACATCACTTGCCGAGTAACATCTTGACTGGCTTGCTTAGTAACCTGGTAAGTGACCTGTTTCATGACGCTGTATTACCTGTTCTATGACCTGCTTGACCTGATGTTCTGTTGCACGTCCTGTGACACGACGTAACGTGAGACGTCTCTAGATATCTGGTGGTGATGACCGTAACAATCATCATGCTCACTTCGACGTCGTCTGCCACAAGTTTGTCTCAACAGGTCCTCCGGCAAGTTGTCTTTCCAACAGCAGCAGCAGCAGCAGCATCTTCTTCTAATGTCTTCTTTCAGACGATATTTGTTACTTGTTCTCTAAGCTGCATGAAAATTTTGCTCATTCCTCCTCCTCCGTCCACGTCTTTTGAGAGGCATACAACAGGTTGGGTCTTACAACAGCAGATGTAAGAGGTCGTTTCTTCCCGTTCATATCGAAATGTCTGCCTGCACGTACGTCTCTCTCTCTCTCTCTCTCTCTCTCTCTCTCTCTCTCTCTCTCTCTCTCTCTCTCTCTCCCTCGTTACATCATCATCTCTCTGACACTCAAGCCAACATGCCCGGACAGAAAATGCCAAATTGGGCCCCCTCAGAGACAGGGTTTGATCATGTCACTAACAGATTCGGGACGCTGTCTACTGCAACACTCGTACCTTCCACACGATTCGACATCTTAGAATAATAGCCATCCGAGCGGATGGCTCTTTTTCCTACTTAACTCTACTGGTCTTTGCCGATGATGCACCGCAGGGAAAAAAAAACAAAAAACAATCAACCAATAAGGATCGAGTGGCTATAAGTGGTTATCAGCTTTCACATGGACTGTAAAGAGTTTGTATTTACATTAGCCAATCTAAAAGGGATTTCTCGCATAGGGTTCAATTGGGAGGTGAATCAGCAACACTGATCGCTTTTTCTCTGCTCGCGGAACGATTATAGTGGAAGCCTTACTAAACCAGGGGGTCCAGTGATTTGATATCAAATTTCACTGTTGGTATCCTGACGTGGGACATGATGGGTGTATTTTCTATCTATATGTTGTTTTTTTTTTCAGGACAGAAGATGTTACAGGCAGAAGATGTTACTAGGATGAGAAAGAGGGAGAGGAGAAGCTGTGTTTATACTACTCCATCATACACCAGATTTACGTTACTAAGGATTTGCTTTACTGTGTACATTTCTAGAAGGAATTTAGCATAACCCTGCTTTCACTATTCACTCCAAGCTTTTAAAAGTAATGATTTTCATGGGAATTCTAGTGTTTATAAATGCTATAATTATGATTACTCTAGTGTGAGAGTAATTGCCCATGTTTAGCGCGTTAACATCATTTTCTTTCCCTCTGCAAATGTCCCTCAGTACTACTGGATTTCCTTTGATGAACATGTGTACTAAACAGACGTGATATAAAAGTGAAAGACCCGCCCTGGATTCGGTAAAACAAACGTAGAACTACAGTGGAGGTGTAGGATTATAACAGGTCCAAAGAATATCTGTGCTACATTCAGTTTCTGACTTCATAACATACATAGAACTACAGGGGAAGTGCAGGGATATAACACGTCCAGAGAGTATCTGTGCTACATTCAGTTTCTGACTTCATAACATACATAGAACTACAGGGGAAGTGTAGGGGTATAACACGTCCAAAGAATATCTGTGCAACATTCAGTTCCTGACTTCAAAACAAAGCGTAGAACTACAAGTGAGGTGTAGGGGTATAGCAGGTCCAGAGAGTATCTGTGCAACATTCAGTTCCTGATCCAAGAAGTGGGAGGTCTGAAGGTCAAAAGTGATCCCGCAGGGGAACCGTATTGGCGTTTCTATTAAGAGCTTCGGTTGAGAAGAGGAAGAGAAAGAGCTTTTAAGATGGACTGTTTGTACTCATTGTTATGTCTGGTTGTGGAATCTTTCCATGTCTCTTTCCACCTTTCCTGACTCTCCTTTTGTCTCTCAGGTTATACATGACTCCTACTCCGTCATCTTGTCGGAGGAGATGGACCAGGAGTAATGTATAGCCAGCGTAACATGAGGAGAATCAGGAGATACAGAGACATGAGAACAAAATGCGAAATAGAGAGCTATGTGACCCATGTAAAGATACAGCCTGTTAACACGGCGGGGCACTGTACGAGGAGAGAGGGGAAGGAGGGATAAAGGACACGGCTTGATACTGAAGGTGTAGAGGAAAGAGAACTTAAGTGCGCGAGAGACATGTAGATCCAGAGGAGTGAACTGCCGCAGTAGAGGGGTGTTTCTGAAAGTGACTGCTGCTGAGTCGCTGTGGTGAAACTTGGTATCTTTTCATCCGCTGTGGCGAACCAATTGCGTAACTTTTCGTCTATTGTGTCATATAAGATTATCCTTTACATCCACTGTGTCACACAAACTCGTAACTTTTCATCCACTGTGTCGAATAAATTCTTAGCCTTTCATCCGTTGTGTCAGTAAGTTCGCAACTTTTCATCCGTCGTGTCAGTAAGTTCGTAACATTTCATCCGTCGTGTCAGTAAGTTCGTAACTTTTCATCCGTCGTGTCAGTAAGTTCGTAACTTTTCATCCGTCGTGTCAGTAAGTTCGTAACTTTTCATCCGTCGTGTCAAATAAGTTGGTATCTTTTTCATCCGCTGTGTCGAATACGTTCGTGACTTTTGATCCGCTGCGTCGAATAAAACCCATAACTTTTCGTCCACTGTGTAATGTAATATGGTAATTTTTCATCCACTGTGTCAGATAAGTTCTAGCAATTCATCCACTGTGTCGAATAAGTTCGTGACTTCTCAGGTCAATCCGCCATGAGACATGTTCTTACCTTTTCATCTCGTGTGCCAGACAAGTTAGCACCTCTGTATCTGGTGCCAAATAGGGAACCCAAGTCCAACCCGACGACTGAATACATATAAAGTGGAAAATAGTGTGTGTAACCCATTATACCTTGAAGGATTCGATCCTTGGAACTGAAGATTGGGATACGAGTGAGTGAACTGTGTGAGTGCAACATACACTTGATGGGAGGGAACGAATTTAAAGATGACAGATGGAGAGGTTTGAGAGAGAGAGAGAGAGAGAGAGAGAGAGAGAGAGAGAGAGAGAGAGAGAGAGAGAGAGAGAGAGAGACAGAGAGAGAGACCGCTCTGATACAATCATTCGTGTCAACTTTCTTTTTTTTCTGCGTGTTGCATGAGCAATGTACTCTCACGGTCGATGTACTGACGGAGAGAGAGAGAGAGAGAGAGAGAGAGAGAGAGAGAGAGAGAGAGAGAGAGAGAGAGAGAGAGAGAGAGAGAGGAATACATCCTCGCGTCTGA
The DNA here is from genome assembly GCF_036320965.1 of Panulirus ornatus. Classification (NCBI taxonomy): domain Eukaryota; kingdom Metazoa; phylum Arthropoda; class Malacostraca; order Decapoda; family Palinuridae; genus Panulirus; species Panulirus ornatus. Next base: position 10,645,578 of record NC_092292.1, on the reverse strand, counting down.
CCAGATGGTTCCGTAAAGAGGAAAGGGGGGGAGTTCTATACCCACGGGACGCCCATCTCCTAAACTTTCCTCACTGCCATACAACTTCTCTCTAAACTTCTACACATTGTCTACAACATTCACATTCCTCTCACGAAGTGTCTTCCGCTCTGCCACCGCTCTGTGATCAGAGAGAAGCATTTTCTACACCTTTTCAAACGAGTTTTCTTTTCCTTTTTCCTTTTCTTTTCTTTTTGCCTCAATTTCTTGTTATGACCGATCGTTACTTTTGCCTTTCGAAGATATGTTCACTGTCGACATTGTCACTATGGTTGAGAATCTTGAATGTTATAATGAGGTTTCGTCACATTTCATTCTCTCCCAGTGTGGTTATGTCAGTCAGCACTCTTATCTCAGTTCCCATTTTCATTGCTCTCACCAATTTTTGTATGTTCTTTATTAGTTCTTATGTTTCTATACGTGCGGTTATATAAAATATATATATACACTCTGATATACGTCTGTTATATGATGTAGATAGTTTATCGAAGACATCTTTAGCTCCAGACACACAAATGAGGTTTGATGTTAAGCATCAAAAGAATCAAACGGTTGAAAATTCTTGCAAGGTCGAGCGCTGAAAAGTTAAAGATTCTGTGGATCCCCAAGTTTTTCTCCCCACAGAATCATAGATTCCTACAGACTACAGTCACACCAAAGTCTTCTGTTATGTTATATTACCTCATCTTCATTAAGTTGTATGACTCAGACTACAGTCACACCAAAGTCTTCTGTTATGTTATATTACCTCATCTTCATTACGTTGTATAATTCAGACTACAGTCACACCAAAGTCTTCTGTTATGTTATATTACCTCACCTTCATTACGTTGTATAATTCAGACTACAGTCACACCAAAGTCTTCTGTTATGTTATATTACCTCACCTTCATTACGTTGTATAATTCAGACTACAGTCACACCAAAGTCTTCTGTTATGTTATATTACCTCACCTTCATTACGTTGTATAATTCAGACTGCAGTCACACCAAAGTCTTCTGTTATGTTATATTACCTCACCTTCATTACGTTGTATAATTCAGACTACAGTCACACCAAAGTCTTCTGTTATGTTATATTACCTCATCTTCATTAAGTTGTATGACTCAGACTACAGTCACACCAAAGTCTTCTGACCTCATCTTCATTACGTTGTGTTGCTCATATTTCTATAAACTAAATGTCTAGCTATCGATTGATCCCTTTTGTCGTAGGTTATAATCCCAGTCATTCTTCACTTTGCATATTAGTGTATACATACACGTGATGACAACTTTATTATGCCTCTATTGGAAATGCATCATCATCCATAGAGTATCCTCTAACACATGTCTTTCATGTATAGTTTCTAGTGGTTGTAATCAGACTGAAATGTAATTCCGATGCTTTTTTCCCCATAAAAATCAATTTTCCACGTCAGTATACCACCACCCCCCCTATACCACATGGTGTTCCTTCATTCCAAATCTCCTTCTGGCTGATGTGACTGAGCCTTGGCGGATGGACAGGAACCTTCTGGCTCCGCCATCCTCTCTCTCTCTCTCTCTCTCTCTCTCTCTCTCTCTCTCTCTCTCTCTCTCTCTCTCTCCATCTATAGAGATTACAACTTTGAAAGATCATCTCACTAACCTCTAGCATTTGTTCTCGTTACAGTTCCTGTATTCCCCCCATGTACTCTGGCCCCCTCTGGTTAATACAGGAGACAACCATCCTTGTGATTCATTCCTGTAGAGAGACGGCCTCGCTCTCTGTAACAACAGGTGTTACCTGGGTCTCAATGGGATAGGTAACGTCCTTGTTACATTGACGTCACCTGATTTTCTTTCTGGGATGGCAGATATTCCGGTGACCTCTGGTGCCTCCCTGCTTGGGCCAGATGCTATCCCACTAATCCCTGGTGACACCAGTATCTAGTTACCTGAGTGTGCCTTGCCTTTGACACCTGATCGTAACCTTCCCTGAACGTGCAATAAAACTCAGAGAGCAACTCACATCGGCTCAATATCAAGATAAAAGGAGAAAGGAAATAGTAAAGAAAGATAACAAAGAGAAGAGAGTAAAGAAGAAATGATGAAATACGCGACACAGCCAGAAAAGAAGGAAGATGGGATGTGAAAACGAAACAGGAGAAAACAGACCACAACCAATGTGAAAGAAAATCTTGATGTACAGATATGAAAAAAAAAATGGGAAGCAGAAGGTGGAAAAGGAACGTATATAAGAGGAAGGAAAATATGAAACGATGAGAGGGAAGTCGATAAGAAAAAGAAGTTAAGAAAGTAAGACAAAAAAAGGATCGAAAGTAAAAGCAAGAAAAAATGGAGAGCATATGACTGGTGGCCCATGACTCAGTGTTCTGTCTGTAATCGAAGTAGACTAACCATCTAACCATCTAAAAAACTGTAGATAAGGCTCTCTTCCTGCCCTCAATCCCTCCGCCAAGAACAGAAGGCTGGGAAAAATGAATGGAAGGAGACACCATGAATACCTTATGTAAGACAAGGTTGGGGTGTTAAAGGAAGAGAAATGGTACATTGGTCACTGTGTATCAATACTACGCTGAACTGTATTACTATATGCACTAATCTGCACCAAATGCATTATTAATACTAAGTTGAACTGTGTTACTATATACACTAATCTACAACACATGCTTTTTTAATACTACGTTGAACTGTATTACTATATACACGAATCTACATCAAATGCTTTAGAGTATTTGTACTTTTGCAGTTCTTTTCATGCACTAAGGACTGAGAGTCCAGAAATGTTTGTACAACTGCTTTTTGGAAGTGTTTATAGCCTTTGTCTTAAAAGCGTTTTACAGTAACTTCTTCCAGTGTTCAACGATACTTATTTAAGAAAGCAGGTTTCTCCTACGCTAGCATTACTTCTCTTGGCCTTAAGCTTTACTCTTGCTTCTTGCCTCATTTCTTAAAAGGGTCTTCATGATTACTTTTTCGAATAAGATCATTATTTTGAAATATGCAGACACCGTCACCCATTTCCTGCATCCCCATCATCACTGGCTGAGTCCAGACACCGTCACCCATTTCCTGCATTCCCATCATCACTGGCTGAGTCCCAGACACCGTCACCCATTTCCTGCATCCCCATCATCACTGGCTGAGTCCCAGACACCGTCACCCATTTCCTGCATTCCCATCATCACTGGCTGAGTCCCAGACACCGTCACCCATTTCCTGCATTCCCATCATCACTGGCTGAGTCCCAGACACCGTCACCCATTTCCTGCATCCCCATCATCACTGGCTGAGTCCAAGACACCGTCACCCATTTCCTGCATCCCCATCATCACTGGCTGAGTCCCAAGACACCGTCACCCATTTCCTGCATTCCCATCATCACTGGCTGAGTCCAAGACACCGTCACCCATTTCCTGCATCCCCATCATCACTGGCTGAGTCCAAGACACCGTCACCCATTTCCTGCATCCCCATCATCACTGGCTGAGTCCCAAGACACCGTCACCCATTTCCTGCATCCCCATCATCACTGGCTGAGTCCAAGACACCGTCACCCATTTCCTGCATCCCCATCATCACTGGCTGAGTCCCAGACACCGTCACCCATTTCCTGCATCCCCATCATCACTGGCTGAGTCCCAGACACCGTCACCCATTTCCTGCATCCCCATCATCACTGGCTGAGTCCAAGACACCGTCACCCATTTCCAGCATCCCCATCATCACTGGCTGAGTCCAAGACACCGTCACCCATTTCCTGCATTCCCATCATCACTGGCTGAGTCCCAGACACCGTCACCCATTTCCTGCATCCCCATCATCACTGGCTGAGTCCAAGACACCGTCACCCATTTCCTGCATTCCCATCATCACTGGCTGAGTCCAAGACACCGTCACCCATTTCCTGCATCCCCATCATCACTGGCTGAGTCCCAAGACACCGTCACCCATTTCCTGCATTCCCATCATCACTGGCTGAGTCCAAGACACCGTCACCCATTTCCTGCATTCCCATCATCACTGGCTGAGTCCCAGACACCGTCACCCATTTCCTGCATCCCCATCATCACTGGCTGAGTCCCAGACACCGTCACCCATTTCCTGCATCCCCATCATCACTGGCTGAGTCCCAGACACCGTCACCCATTTCCTGCATTCCCATCATCACTGGCTGAGTCCAAGACACCGTCACCCATTTCCTGCATCCCCATCATCACTGGCTGAGTCCAGACACCGTCACCCATTTCCTGCATCCCCATCATCACTGGCTGAGTCCAAGACACCGTCACCCATTTCCAGCATCCCCATCATCACTGGCTGAGTCCAAGACACCGTCACCCATTTCCTGCATCCCCATCATCACTGGCTGAGTCCCAGACACCGTCACCCATTTCCTGCATCCCCATCATCACTGGCTGAGTCCAAGACACCGTCACCCATTTCCTGCATCCCCATCATCACTGGCTGAGTCCAAGACACCGTCACCCATTTCCAGCATCCCCATCATCACTGGCTGAGTCCAAGACACCGTCACCCATTTCCAGCATCCCCATCATCACTGGCTGAGTCCAAGACACCGTCACCCATTTCCAGCATCCCCATCATCACTGGCTGAGTCCAAGACACCGTCACCCATTTCCAGCATCCCCATCATCACTGGCTGAGTCCCAAGACACCGTCACCCATTTCCTGCATTCCCATCATCACTGGCTGAGTCCAAGACACCGTCACCCATTTCCTGCATCCCCATCATCACTGGCTGAGTCCAAGACACCGTCACCCATTTCCTGCATCCCCATCATCACTGGCTGAGTCCAAGACACCGTCACCCATTTCCTGCATCCCCATCATCACTGGCTGAGTCCCAGACACCGTCACCCATTTCCTGCATCCCCATCATCACTGGCTGAGTCCAAGACACCGTCACCCATTTCCTGCATTCCCATCATCACTGGCTGAGTCCCAGACACCGTCACCCATTTCCTGCATTCCCATCATCACTGGCTGAGTCCCAAGACACCGTCACCCATTTCCTGCATCCCCATCATCACTGGCTGAGTCCAGACACCGTCACCCATTTCCTGCATCCCCATCATCACTGGCTGAGTCCAAGACACCGTCACCCATTTCCTGCATCCCCATCATCACTGGCTGAGTCCAAGACACCGTCACCCATTTCCTGCATTCCCATCATCACTGGCTGAGTCCCAGACACCGTCACCCATTTCCTGCATCCCCATCATCACTGGCTGAGTCCAAGACACCGTCACCCATTTCCTGCATTCCCATCATCACTGGCTGAGTCCCAAGACACCGTCACCCATTTCCTGCATTCCCATCATCACTGGCTGAGTCCAAGACACCGTCACCCATTTCCTGCATTCCCATCATCACTGGCTGAGTCCAAGACACCGTCACCCATTTCCTGCATTCCCATCATCACTGGCTGAGTCCAAGACACCGTCACCCATTTCCTGCATTCCCATCATCACTGGCTGAGTCCAAGACACCGTCACCCATTTCCTGCATCCCCATCATCACTGGCTGAGTCCAAGACACCGTCACCCATTTCCTGCATTCCCATCATCACTGGCTGAGTCCCAGACACCGTCACCCATTTCCTGCATTCCCATCATCACTGGCTGAGTCCAAGACACCGTCACCCATTTCCTGCATCCCCATCATCACTGGCTGAGTCCCAGACACCGTCACCCATTTCCTGCATTCCCATCATCACTGGCTGAGTCCAAGACACCGTCACCCATTTCCTGCATTCCCATCATCACTGGCTGAGTCCAGACACCGTCACCCATTTCCTGCATTCCCATCATCACTGGCTGAGTCCAAGACACCGTCACCCATTTCCTGCATCCCCATCATCACTGGCTGAGTCCAAGACACCGTCACCCATTTCCTGCATCCCCATCATCACTGGCTGAGTCCAAGACACCGTCACCCATTTCCTGCATCCCCATCATCACTGGCTGAGTCCAAGACACCGTCACCCATTTCCTGCATTCCCATCATCACTGGCTGAGTCCCAAGACACCGTCACCCATTTCCTGCATCCCCATCATCACTGGCTGAGTCCCAAGACACCGTCACCCATTTCCTGCATTCCCATCATCACTGGCTGAGTCCAAGACACCGTCACCCATTTCCTGCATTCCCATCATCACTGGCTGAGTCCCAGACACCGTCACCCATTTCCTGCATCCCCATCATCACTGGCTGAGTCCAGACACCGTCACCCATTTCCTGCATTCCCATCATCACTGGCTGAGTCCAAGACACCGTCACCCATTTCCTGCATCCCCATCATCACTGGCTGAGTCCCAGACACCGTCACCCATTTCCTGCATCCCCATCATCACTGGCTGAGTCCAAGACACCGTCACCCATTTCCTGCATCCCCATCATCACTGGCTGAGTCCAAGACACCGTCACCCATTTCCAGCATCCCCATCATCACTGGCTGAGTCCAAGACACCGTCACCCATTTCCAGCATCCCCATCATCACTGGCTGAGTCCAAGACACCGTCACCCATTTCCAGC
>NC_092292.1:10611495-10636495 GCF_036320965.1 Panulirus ornatus | reverse complement strand
TGATAATACTTCACACGAGGACAGAGTGAACGACGACTCACAATCACGTCCGCTCTCTGACGGGTTAGCACCACAGGGATCAGTGGCCACGTAATGTATATAACTGAAAATTACGTTGGTATATCGACCATACACACATACCCAAGGGCCAAATGAGGTATTCTGGCCTTAATACTGCTTTAAAAAAAAAGAGAGGAAAATACAGTCTCCATAAAAACAGGAGAGGAAAAGGATTGCAAAGCTAAGACTTTCTCCCTAACCTCCATTCCCCTCCGGCAACACGCTGAACGGAAAATAGGTAATCAAAATAAAAAGAAAAAAAAATACCTTGCAGGAATAATATACCTGAAGGAAATTTCTATAAATCATAAGGGAGAATGAACATGAATATGTCATGCATCCCATTTCCAGCGACATGAATCCCTTCACCTTTTGTTAAAAAAAGACAACACTAAAGATAACCTTGAGTTCCAGTTTCTCGGCTTACAACAATACCCAGCACTCAGATCCTATTCCAGAAAGTGCAACGATGTGTAGCATTATCCGTCAAAGGATATCTGTCACGTCTTCCATGAACTGGCTCTCCGTAAGCCCCTGCCATCAGGTAACACCACATAATACTCAATAAGCTACTGGATAACTCAAGGGAAACCTCGTTGTGATATCTGTTTCTTTCGCTGCATCGCTCAGCTTTAGAATTCTTTGTGACGTAATCTCTCTCTCCTATCCGCCACAACATCTATATACTTGCGTCTTTCGTAGCACCGCTAAGCTTTAGAATTCTTACTGATCTCATGCCTTTTCTAACAATCTGGATCTCCCATTCTTTTATGTAGTCATTTCCACGTCATTTAAGACTCTCTTACCTTCCCTATTTTTCTTCATTTTTCCATATATTGCTTTTGTACCTGGCCTCGAAAGGGACTTTTATTCCTGAAAGAAACTGTGCCATTAAAAACTAGAATGAGTGAAGGTGATGAATATGTCGCCCATTGAAAATATACTGACAGGTAAGTGAACATGAGGGGACTTTGGCCTCTGCCATAAATGATTGTGGGTATGTGAAGACGATGGAATCACCACCTCTGTATACCATCACCACAGCCGAGGGAATGGGATAGGAATGGGATGGGAGTCCAAAATCCTACCTCTGCGACTGACAGTGGCGGTGAAGCGTCTATTGACGGATCAATTCCGTCTAACCTAGATTATACAACAGCTGGGCAGATGATAGAAGTATACACTTTCTCACACGAGATAACTAAGTATTATGACTATACGGCAAGATTGTATTGCAAGACTTCGTTCACATCAAGGTGTACTAAGTGTAAAAAATATCTTTCTTTATACCCCTTGGCGCCTCCCTTTCGTCGGCTGTACAGAAACTCCTATTCTCTAAGTTTAGTTGCTTCATTTGCTTTATGTATCTCATAGCGTCTTAATATCACACGCTGCGTCGAAGCAAATACACAACAAATACACATATTTTCAATGTTCTTTGTCACCCGCCTAGTGAGGACTCCATCACTCTTTCCTTTTTTATCTTATTTGTAACATGAACGTTTTTGCTGGGTATTAATGACTGAACTCGCTAGCTTTATCCTGCGGACCGACTTACATAAAGAAAGAAGATATTTACCTCAGCGATCGGTAGACGCTGTCATTGGTGCTACGTTGATCGCCTCCAGAACCACTTACGTGAGCTGGGAATTGAACTTGCTGATATATGTATATATATGAACGACGGGAAAGGACATTAGAACATCCGGAGATGTATCGCAGCCTTATAGGGAAGATGGAAGCCTTGAAAACGAACCCAAACATACTGAGAGGATCTCCTCCGTGCTGTTAGCAAAACGGTTTCTTGCCAAAATGCCTACAAGACACCACATCTTACACTGAGGCCTTCTCTCAGGAGTTCGCTACTGAGGTGAATCATTCCAATCCATTTTAGTCAGCTTTTATGCGATTCTCACACGCCTAGGATCGTAGCCGAGAGGTTCTCCCCTATTGGTGTATTATTTCTGTTATTTTGTGACAGTCATCGAACAATTACGAAACGAACTTTCATACATCATACCCTCTTTTATCTTCATAAAGCTAGTCATTTCTCTTCGTTCATTTTTCATTCACAACACCTGACAAAACCTAATGAACGCACTTTTTTTTTTCTATGTTAGCTGAGACGCCACTGGCGTCTTTATATATATATATATATATATATATATATATATATATATATATATATATATATATATATATCCTAGTCTAAGCCTGGCATCCATTTATCGACCAACCCTTAAAGGAGGATGAACAGCTGCGTTGACTGTGGACCGACTGCTGCAACCAGGATTCGAACCTAAGTGCTCAACGCCGGGTTACCCCTAAATGGTCACGGTTGGCGACGCTAATCCTTGAGGATTGGGGAGTAAAAAGGAAAAATACACTCATATCTCCTATGTGTATGAGGCGATTGGCGGAGGCAAGAGCAAGGGGCTCGAAACCCTCCCCTCTTTGATATTCACTTTCCTAAGTCAGTAAAGCAAGGAGTAACCAAAGGAGGACATGTCCTCGAGGCCTCTGACTAGGTTCGTCTAAATGTACGTAGTTGTGACCAGGATGAAATAAAGGGAGAGAGAGAAATCTGGACGTTATGCTCGGTAATATTAAGTTAACGAAGTCTATTATTAGCATGAGGACAAGAGCGAAAGAAGAGGAGGCACTTCATAAGGCGATGGAGCTGCAGGACTGTGTGATAGAGTGGAAGGAAGGGAATTCAAGACTGTTGCTGGTTACAGTGTTATGATACTTTGGTGACATAGCATATGCCACTGGATTTGAAGAGAATGATGAAGAGGTCGTTCTCATGGTTAAACCGATTGTATTGGCCATTCTGATACCATGGACCCAGGGGTTTTAGGGAGGTCTAAGGTACAAGAGTGGGAGATGTAGCGATGGAAGGCTAATTGTGGGGCATGGGGATCCCGGTATAGACGAAAATGAGGGAATACCTGGGGTTTGGGGCTAATGGGTTTAACAAGATTATGTGCTATCCTAAACACGTCTGATCATATCTTAAAGAAGGAAAGCGTTAAAGTTTGTGCTGGAGTTAGGAAGAGGAAAAAATCTTATGTATGTGAGCGACGTTTTAAAAGTTAGAGAAAGTGGAAGAAAAAGTCTGCATTGGTAAGAGGCTTCTACTGGGACAGTAAGTTACTTAAGCGAGAGGGACGTGAGGAGAGTGAGTGGTCCCCGGTGACGGGTGGTCTGCGCCAGAGATGTGTGATGTCACCCTCTCCTGGATAGGGCGGTGAGAGACCTGCATGTTTGGGTCTTGGAGAGAAGGGCGGGTTCATAGCATGCCAGGGGTGGGACGGCTTAGGAGATGATTCGATCACTACATGGAGATGGCAAGACTTCGGTTGTCACAATGGAATACCGTGCAAAAGGACAAAGATGAGAGTTAAAGTAGCCAGATCTAAAGTAACGAGGCGCAGTAGGGTCGGGCGGTATTGGATGGCATGAATGTAAAGTATAAAAGAGGCGAACACGGAGGAAGAAGAATGCTTTACATCTATGGAAATAGACATAGCAAAGGATGGATCCAGCGGGGCTGGAGAGAGTCATACGGTGACAGAAGCTGCAAAGCTCCTGGTGCATTATAGAGTGTGAGGCAGAGGAGTATAGTGTCCGTAAAGTTGAAGATGGGGGTGTTTGACGGTATAGTAGTCCCCAGAGTGTTGTGTGAATGGGAGTCTTGTTCCTTCAGTGCAAAGGAAGAGAAGAGGTGTGGAAACGTTTGCAATGAAACGCCTGAGACGATGTGTGGTGTAGGACGGATTTATCGTGTAAGGAATGACATTGTGTGGAGGTGAGCGCATTGTGACTGAGAGGCCCGACCATGATGTGCTGAAATGGGGTGGCCACAGTGAGGAGAGGATAAGTAAAGAAAGAGCGACCAAGAAAACGTGTGTGAGATATAAAGGAAGCAGAGAGGATGAGGGAGATGGAGAGGATGGATGGATGGAGTGAAGAAGACTTTGAGAGGATCTGCTTCCGAACATTCAGGTGGGCAAGAGTCACGCATCGGATAGACTAAAGTGGTATACTGGGGGCGACGTAATGTGAATGGGCTAACCTAGAACGGATGAAGCGGTTAAGATAACACGATCAGGATCTGGCTCTGTATGGTGAGCTCTGGTTTCAGGACATTTCAAATGCACGACAGCTAAAGACTGGATACGTGCAAATGAGGTCATCGTTCTATTGATCCTGAACGCTACTTCGTCAAAATAAGAAATGCACTTTGGTATATAATAATAATGATAATAATAATAATAATAATAATAATAATAATAATAATAATAATAATAATAATGATAATAATAAGAAGAATAGTAATAATAATAATAATAATAATAATAATAATAATAATGATAATGATAAATGATAATAATAATAATAATAATAATAATAATAATAATAATAATAATAATAATAATAACAATGATAATTGATAAAAATAACTGCTATCAATACCATCATTATAAATACTACTTTGTACTCGCACCGGTCTCAGACCATCAGTTCTCGCAATACATGACATTTTGCCTGCTGAAGCCCCAGCTTGAGTGGTTAGCCATAAAGGAACAAGAGGTCTGGGTGATCTTTTCTAGCCTTCAACTTCTCTGGCAACCAGAACGAACCTGGAGTGACTATATGAAAAACCCAACGGTTAAAAACGAGTCCTCTCAGATATCTCTTTTTCGAGTGAACGAGAAAAGGGAAGTTTGGAATTGAGGAGTGACGCGTCTGATCTTCATGTGAAGGTTACCATCTCCAGCACGTAGGTTAAGTCTCTTAAGCAAGAGGGAACGACCCAAGGGTAAAGTGACTCGGTTTTTTTCCTGACTTGAGTCACCTGGTTTACGTGCAAGAGTCATGCCCATCATACGCAAGGGGTCGTACCCATCCGTCGTGACCAGGGGTCGGAGAGTCATGTCGTACGGGGGTTTAGCTGGACTCTCTCGAGCTCGCCTTAGCGAAAATTAGGTTTGGAAATGTGAAAGGGAAAGTAGACTCCGGGACCCAGGCAAGAAGAAAGGCAGAAATTGCCAATCAAATCTTGTTCGTTCGCGTTTTCTTTGCGAAGACTAACTACAATGGGGAGAAAAAGATTTAGGACGAAAATGCGCGCGAGGGAGAAGAGACGTAACGAGCGAAAACGGAATTGCCATTTGGCACGACTGTTTGTGCATGATGTTTGCCTGGGGTCCCGGAGTCTACTTCCCCTTCACATTTCCAAATCTAATTTTCTCTCTCTCTCTCTCTCTCTCTCTCTCTCTCTCTCTCTATATATATATATATATATATATATATATATATATATATATATATATTGTGTGTCACCGCTCTTTGCTTTCTTGAAGTTACACCGCGAGTGAAAAGTCACCTTGGGCGCGGCTCCACCATCGTTAGTTGACAAATCAGAGAACAGTCTCGTCAAAGATCTTCTCGCTTCAGAGGACTGTACCGTTTCCCTCCTACTAAGTGTAGCGCATCCTTGAAGTTGCAGAAGGCCCTGAAGAAGGGATCTTGGGGCTTCATAAGAAGAGCAGTGATAAACGATGATAAGAGATGATAATGACGATGATAAGGATGTCTACAACCCCTGGATGTTGAGTCCTCCACAGCGCTGAGGTCGATGGTGTTGCACGGTCAGGTCACGGTAGACTTCGTCCAAGGATTTCATTAAGCCAGTGGGACGGTAAGAGCCACAGAGGTTTTCCGCCTTCATGAACTGCGACAGAAATTATGAAGGAAGTTAACGAAACAGTTGGTAGTTGAGATGTGTGTGTGTGTGTGTGTGTGTGTGTGTGTGTGTGTGTGTGTGTGTGTGTAAATAAATGAATAGACAGATACATAAATATCGGTATATTGAATTTAGGCGCCATTTAGCTGACAATATACACAACTGAAGTATTCAGATATGTAGTAACCTAAATACCTCAGTTATGTAAACACAACTACATATATGTAATGTGTGCGTGTGTGTGTGTGTGTGTGAGTGTGTGTGTGTGTGTGTATGTGTGCTGTGTGTGTGTGTGTGTGTGTGTGTGTGTGTGTGTGTGTGTGTGTGTGTGTGTGTGTGTGTGTGTGTGTTGAAAATCCACATAATTTACAGAAATATGATGAATTTGTCTACCCAGTTGTATGCTGTTGCATACTGTTTCTAACTCTATATATATCTGAAGAATATTTGTGTTCTATACCCAACCTATAAAGAAAAATTGATGCTGTCGAATTAGGACTACCCTCTGTTTTCTATATCCAACCTATAAGAATATGGATGCAATCGAAGTAGGACTATCCTCTGTTTTCTATATCCAACCTATAAGAAAACGGATGCTGTCGAATTAGGACTACCCTCTGTTTTCTATATCCAACCTATAAGAATATGGATGAAATCGAAGTAGGACTACCCTCTGTTTTCTATATCCAACCTATAAGAAAACGGATGCTGTCGAAGTAGGACTACCTTCTGTTTTCTATATCCAACCTATAAAAAGAAAATAGATGCGATCGAAGTAGGACTACCCTCTGTGTTCTACATCCAACCTACAAAACATGGATACTGTCAAGTAAAGACTACCCTACGTTTTCTAACCTATAAAAATGGATGACGTCAATAGCTTACTGTTTCGAGAAGTGGAACGAAACGTTATTCTTTTGTTTCTGTATCTATCATTTTGAGCAGGGAGGCCACAGGGAACGAGCGCAATAATGTTCAGTTCTTACGTCGTATTTCTGTTCCCCGTCATTTAGTTTCAGTCTTTCAAACCCTCATTCAAGTTTTATGGAATAATAGACCGAGCGACATCTGTTTCAAATATTACGACAGAAAAAGCCTTAAAAAAAACAGAGAGAAATTATTGGATATCTATGACGAACGTAGGAAGTCTCTTGTTCGTAAAAATTAACCATTCCCCTCTCTCTCTCTCTCTCTCTCTCTCTCTCTCTCTCTCTCTCTCTCTCTCTCTCTCTCTCTCTCTCTCTCTCTCTCTCGATCAATAATTCACAGTATGGATTTACCAGGCACAGATCTTGCCTTATCAAGCCTCCCTGAAATCTCGTCAGAAATCACTCAGTATCCACGACAAGACAAAAGCAATGAATATTCTATTTCCGTGACTTTCAAATGCCATTCGACGAGTTCCTCACAATAAATTGATGCTTGAATAAGTCAGGGTCTTAGGAATAGCCGGTTGCATAAGAAACTGGACAGAAGCCCGGTTACGTAAAAGGAAGCAAAGAGTCGTAAGGAATGGCGATTCATCGCTGTTGTCACCTGTTACTACTGGGGTTCCCCAAGGATCCATCCTGGGACCTATACTTTTCTCCATCTATATTGATGACATTGACGTAATCCGGAATAGCTTAGAAGTCGAGATTTGCAGATGACACAAAGATCGGCTATGCCTTAATAACTGAATAAAGTAGGCTAAGATTACAAGAGGATCTAGAAGAAGTAGCCGATTGGTTTTAGAAATGGGAAACGTTATTAGTCAATGAATGACAGCTGTTGCACAAAGGAAACAAAAAACAATCGATTATAAACCAATGGGCCACAAGATAAAGGATATCCCTTGTGTGGGGGACCTAGAGGGTCACTGTCTTCAACAATTTCCTTTTCTCCCAGCACTATAATGAAGCTGCCAAGAAAGCAAATAGGATGCTAGGATCTATTAACAGAAACTTTATACACAAAAGAAAAGATGTGGTATTGTCACTATACTTAAGTCATGTTAGACCCCACCTCGAATTAGCAGTGCAATCTTGGGCCCCCTATCCAAAGTCAGGATATTCTTCAAATGGAAGCAGGGCAGCTAAGAACAAGTATATTGATTTCTTCGTTACATAACAAACCATGTGAGAACTATGTGTGGAGAACCAAATTTCAATTCATTCTTTATAAGACAGAAGCGGCTCCGGGGCAAGTTAGAAGAAGGCTTTTGAATACTTGAAAGGATTCAATAATGTCGATTTACAAAAAGAAAGTATGGTCGCACCAGTGCTACTAACGAGAGAAAATGGACTTAAACTTTGAGGTTATGGAGCTGATCAAGAGTTCACAAATTATTTCTTTACCAACAACATTACCGATACGAGGAATAAACTCCCAGAACATGTTGCCTAGAACAACGCTGTCAATTTGTTCAAAATTTGGCTTGATCAACACCTCTCTCTCTCTGGTACTGAATAGATATTTCAACCAGTGAACATAACGTTGTGGGATATTATGCTACCTTCTCAACGACTGATTTCGCCTCAACCATGCTGCTGTAGCTTGCCAACATTAATGACCTGGTGTAACTTGCTTTCAGGGAACAACAAATTATTGAACAATCCTTTCAAATTACGAGCAATTTTTACATGGTAACTCGCGGAGCTAAAGTTCAAAGTTTACCCTCATTATTTTCTTTATAACAAGGAGTGAAGGAATGTATGTTTTTGGTGGATATATTCATGCTCATTCTAACTTCCGACTTTCTTGTGAAAATTTCGTTTAGGTATATCATTAGTCCTGCAAGGTATTCTTTTTTAATGTTTCCCGTCCTGGGTCTTGCTGGAGGGAATGCAAGGTGGAGTCGAGCCTTTACTTTATTATCCTTTCCTTCTATTATCTTTAAGGCGACTGCGTCCTTATTTTCTTTTTCTTTTTCTTGTTGCTTTAAGGCCAAACCATCTACCTTGGACCTTGGGTCTGTGTGGTCTTCGTATCTATGTAACTAAGTAATTCTCACTCTTACGACTTTATATCTTAGGTAAAAAGCTGTTTCTTGATGGTGTTCTACGTGAGTTTGATGTGAACGGCGAGGATTTTGGCTTATCGACCCTAACTAGTCTATCACAGTTCGAATCAAGAACATACGTACAGTTTCCCCAAAAAAGTATCGGCCACCCAGGCTTGACGCTTTTCAGTAATTTACAATTGGCCGACCGAGATTAAAACTTAACTTCACTGCCAGCCTGACGCAGTTCACAACTGCATCAGGTTGGCAACAAAGTCAAGTGTTAATCTCAATAGGCCAGGTGTGAATTATTTGAAACTTCAGTCTCGGGTGGCCGATACTTTCTGGGAGACTGTACACCCACATTGGTCCCTGGTTTACCTGCATAAACCAGACTTGACCTTCCGCTGAGGGTATACAAGTGTCTCTGGTAGGTATACCCTCATGTATGCTCAGTTTGCAGCACGATAAACTCCTTGGATACCTATTCCTGGCATCCTTTGACCTTGTAACCAAATTGGCGGATCTTTACATCGTCAATGAGGAGAGAGAAAGAGGAGGAGGAGGAGGAGGAGGAGGAGGAGAAGAAGAAGAAGAAGAAGAAGAAGAAGAAGAAAAGAAGGAGGAGGAGGAGGAGAAGAAGAAATAGAAGATTAACGAGAAACAGGAGAAACGGCCAATCATGTAGGAGTCAAGACATAAAGTGACGCCTTCTCCATCTGTCCATCACCCCCGGCACCGTCACCCATTTCCAGGATCCCCGTCACCCCTGGATGCGTCGCGGGGATCGTCACCCGTTCCCAAGACCCCACTACTCCTGGATGTGTCCCAGGCTGTCAACCATTCCTAAGACCTCCCTTCATCCCTAGCCGGATCCCAGGCGCCATCACCCAATCTACGTACCCTGATGAAAATGTCTGTCAGTGACTACTATAATACGACACACTTAACCATTTCCCAAATAATCAAAGCACTGAAACATTCAGGCGTAAGAAGACATCACCATGCATGACTATGTATATGTAAACATCCAAGCTATACGTATAAACAGACACACGCAAAAAAGAATGGTTTAAGAACATTCTAAACCTATACAAACACTTGCCACAAACAGCCGACTCGTACAGCATTTTCCGCTTCATCTTCACACCTCCTCCTCCTCTTCCTCCTCCTTTTCTTCCTCCTCCTACTTAGATTATTCTTTCTGTTTTTTCTTTTCCTCATCTCCTGTCTTGTTAGAAAAAAAAAGAGAACAAACATGAACTAATTGGCATGTCTTGCTTTTCTCTTGTCGAAATTCTGGGTAAGTAGTTTTAATCTTTTTTTTTTCTTTCCCCACCCAGGGTAAATGATGATCTCTCGTCTCCTCCACCATCATCAGACAAGGTATATCGAGATTAATGACTTCGACCAATTACACTAAACTTTTATCAGCACCAAAAAATACGGCACCAAGAAATATGTCTATATACTGTTTCTTCTCTCCAGCATCTCGAGTTTATTTCTCGGGTAACGTTCCAAGGAGGAATATTACCGACTCGTAATATACCTGGAAGGTGCAGTATATTACCAACACGGGTGGTATACCAAGGAGGTTAATATATTACCGACGCGGGTAACATACCAGGAAGGTATATTGCCGGTACTACACGCCTGGGTGTCGGAAGGATTCAATGACGGCTGCGCAGTTCGAGCCAGCACTTCAGTAGCTGTCAAGTTACGCTCTTCTGACCCTCTTGGTAGCTTTGCTTTGTGCTTCACCCACGCGGGGTCTGCTGGCACTCAGATCGTAATCATAGAATCCATCCACCTCACACTGAACATCACACTTGACTCGCACAGCTCGTTCTTCGCAACCAATCAGCCGAAGCTATAACTCGAAATTCTTATCTAGAGAGATGGGAGCAATAAATGTGCACTGACCACCTTTCTTGGTCATAAAAGTAATGATGGCAGCTAAGTGAGTGTTAATGACTTACTGTCTCTATATACTTTATAGTGGCAGCTGACTGGATATGACGGACCCACTGCCTCTCTGCAGTATCATAACAAAGGAGTGGATGTGAGACGCTGCCTCTGTTACATCAGAGCAACTGATGGGGTACGAAGAACCCACTGGCTCTATGCTATACCATGGCATCTGCTTGGATTTGAAGGACTTGATGCCTCTACGTTTTTCAGTACAAGTGATTGGGTATGAAGGAACCTTTGTATCACTTTATGTCGTCTGAATGAATGATGAAACAGCTTAATTGAGTCCGAAAATAAGAGCATTGCAAGTGCAGAAATACATCCTTGAACGATACCTCGGTCACATCCTCCGCTCACGTACAGTAAAATGTATGACGTTCCCTGCTACGTAGCGGAGTACCTCACAATCATACAGTTCACAGACTTAACCTGCCGCATCCTAACCTCTTGACGTGACGTGACCTCTGACCTGACCCTCAAGGATCAGGTCAAAGACCAGGATCCTCACTTTCGGGTTACTTAAGAGTTCAAAATGACAGATTTTCTTTGTAGTATGATCATTCTAAACATCTACTCCCTAATGGAGTCTTGGAAATATGTATCGAAAGCACGAGTCGAGGATTACATAAGCTAACTTTGAAAACTAAATTCGCCCATGCTCGTCATGATTCCACTGTCGAAATGGAAAATCAAATGCAGACTACATCTACCTGGGCTGGAGACTAGCTTGCACTTAATGTCCAATTCTTCGTGGAGATCTGCACATTTTCCTCAAAGGAGATCTCATAAGCACAAGTGATAAGAATAGGATTATCACCACCATACCTACTTGTGTTATCTAGTCTTATCTATACGACAAAACGGGGAGGCAGATAACGGGAACAGACTCAATACAGCCTCTTTCTGGACCCTAAATGCCTTTGGGGAAGAATTCAATTTTGCACAGACGTCTGCTGTTCCCCAATTACCCTGCTGGACCGACCCGAGATAAACAATTACCATGCCGTAATAGAGCGAGCCGTATGGTTTATTAATTCCCAGAGTGGTCCGGGATGTTTGCCTGTATCAAAGAACTGGAAACTCTGTAAAATCTCCTATATAGTATTCAATCTGCCTTGGATGAGACATATTCATTCATAGATTATCTAACCTAAATAACAAGACAGAAAAATTATGATTCACTTAATTCGTTTATAAATCATTTACGTAATAAGAAAGATATGAGTCACTTAATTCATTTATAGATTATTTATCTAAATAACAAGGAAGAAAAGATATGATCCATATGCGGGGAATTATACGTAAGAAAAACGGTTTCATTTTTTTTAAATATAATTTTTTTGCGTGTGTGTCTCAGAGGTTATTACATAGGGATGCCGGTGGGTGAAATTCGCCTGAGAGAGATTATATTCCTCATGCCCTTCTCTGCTGCCGGCGTTTCAAGGAAGCAAAATGCCATATAGCCAAGCCAAGCAGAGCTTCCGAGGCAACGTAGTCTTCTTATCAGTCCTTCCATTACCCTCTGGCGTAGAAGCAACCCACACTCTTTTTCCCTCCTTTGGTAATTATATTGTTAATCCTGTTAGCCTAAGTCATCCTCTCTCTCTCTCTCTCTCTCTCTCTCTCTCTCTCTCTCTCTCTCTCTCTCTCTCTCTCTCTTCCTCGAGCCTTCACACATTCTCTTTCCCGCTCATTAGCGTAGGCCAGCACACACACAACACACACAACACACAGGTGGAGGAGGTACAGGGTATAGTTGCTGGGGCCGCCACAACAGTGAGGGCGTCCGCACGCAGCTGTAAGGAAGAACAAAGCGGAGGAGAGAGTGAAATATGCACAAGGCTGGCAGGCCTCACCCTGCGCCCGCCTCACCTCTGTGCTCGTGTAAACATCGCTCGCGAAAGCCCATCCAAACCCACTACCGGAAATGCTTTCGTAAGTGAAGGGTGATGACTGAAATGATAATAACAATGATGATAATGATAACTATAATAACAACTATAGTAATAATGAAAATAATAATAACAATAATGATGATAATAATAATAATAATAATGATAATAATAATAATAATAATAATAATAATAATGATAATAATGATTATAGTAATAATGATAACAATGATGATAATAATAACGATGATTATGATAATGATAATAATAATACTTATAAACTATAATACCCATCATTATGATTGTAACTGACTTTACTTTTATCATAATGATTATCATTATTACGATTATGGTCATGATCATTATTACAGCAACAATAATATCAGTTTATAAGACAATGAACTATAAATAATGAACTATAAAGAGGTGAAAAAGAGGGCAAATGAGAGTTGGGGTGAGAGAGTATCATTAAATTTTAGGGAGAATAAAAAGATGTTCTGGAAGGAGGTAAATAAAGTGCGTAAGACAAGGGAGCAAATGGGAACATAGTGAAGGCGCAAATGGGGAGGTGATAACAAGTAGTGGTGATGTGAGAAGGAGATGGAGTGAGTATTTTGAAGGTTTGTTGAGTGTGTTTGATGATAGAGTGGCAGATATAGGGTGTTTTGGTCGAGGTGGTGTGCAAAGTGAGAGGGTTAGGGAAAATGATTTGGTAAACAGAGAAGAGGTAGTAAAAGCTTTGCGGAAGATGAAAGCCGGCAAGGCAGCAGGTTTGGATGATATTGCAGTGGAATTTATTAAAAAAGGGGTTGACTGTATTATTGACTGGTTGGTAAGGTTATTTAATGTATGTATGACTCATGGTGAGGTGCCTGAGGATTGGCGGAATGCGTGCATAGTGCCATTGTACAAAGGCAAAGAGGATAAGAGTGAGTGCTCAAATTACAGAGGTATAAGTTTGTTGAGTATTCCTGGTAAATTATATGGGAGGGTATTGATTGAGAGGGTGAAGGCATGTACAGAGCATCAGATTGGGGAAGAGCAGTGTGGTTTCAGAAGTGGTAGAGGATATGTGGATCAGGTGTTTGCTTTGAAGAATGTATGTGAGAAATACTTAGAAAAGCAAATGGATTTGTATGTAGCATTTATGGATCTGGAGAAGGCATATGATAGAGTTGATAGAGATGCTGTGTGGAAGGTATTAAGAATATATGGTGTGGGAGGCAAGTTGTTGGAAGCAGTGAAAAGTTTTTATCGAGGATGTAAGGCATGTGTACGTGTAGGAAGAGAGGAAAGTGATTGGTTCTCAGTGAATGTAGGTTTGCGGCAGGGGTGTGTGATGTCTCCATGGTTGCTTAATTTGTTTAAGGATGGGGTTGTTAGGGAGGTGAATGCAAGAGTTTTGGAAAGAGGGGCAAGTATGAAGTCTGTTGTGGATGAGAGAGCTTGGGAAGTGAGTCAGTTGTTGTTCGCTGATGATACAGCGCTGGTGGCTGATTCATGTGAGAAACTGCAGAAGCTGGTGACTGAGTTAGGTAAAGTGTGTGAAAGAAGAAAGTTAAGAGTAAATGTGAATAAGAGCAAGGTTATTAGGTACAGTAGGGTTAAGGGTCAAGTCAATTGAGAGGTAAGTTTGAATGGAGAAAAACTGGAGGAAGTAAAGTGTTTTAGATATCTGGGAGTGGGTCTGGCAACGGATGGAACCATGGAAGCGGAAGTGGATCATAGGATGGGGGAGGGGGCGAAAATCCTGGGAGCCTTGAAGAATGTGTGGAAGTCGAGAACATTATCTCGGAAAGCAAATATGGGTATGTTTGAAGGAATAGTGGTTCCAACAATGTTGTATGGTTGCGAGGCGTGGGCTATGGATAGAGTTGTGCGCAGGAAGATGGATGTGCTGGAAATGAGATGTTTGAGGACAATGTGTGGTGTGAGGTGGTTTGATCGAGTAAGTAACGTAAGGGTAAGAGAGATGTGTGGAAATAAAAAGAGCGTGGTTGAGAGAGTAGAAGAGGGTGTTTTGAAATGGTTTGGGCAAATGGAGAGAATGAGTGAGGAAAGATTGACCAAGAGGATATATGTGTCGGAGGTGGAGGGAACGAGGAGAAGTGGGAGACCAAATTGGAGGTGGAAAGATGGAGTGAAAAAGATTTTGTGTGATCGGGGCCTGAACATGCAGGAGGGTGAAAGGAGGGCAAGGAATAGAGTGAATTGGATCGATGTGGTATACTGGGGTTGACGTGCTGTCAGTGGATTGAATCAGGGCATGTGAAGCGTCTGGGGTAAACCATGGAAAGCTGTGTAGGTATGTATATTTGCGTGTGTGGACGTATGTATATACATGTGTATGGGGGGGGGGTTGGGCCATTTCTTTCGTCTGTTTCCTTGGGCTACCTTGCAAACGCGGGAGACAGCGAAAAAAAAAAAAAATATATATATATATATATATATATATATATATATATATATATATATATATATATATATTTTTTTTTTTTTTTTTTTTTTTTATACTTTGTCGCTGTCTCCCGCGTTTGCGAGGTAGCGCAAGGAAACAGACGAAAGAAATGGCCCAACCCCCCCCATACACATGTACATACACACGTCCACACACGCAAATATACATACCTACACAGCTTTCCATGGTTTACCCCAGACGCTTCACATGCCTTGATTCAATCCACTGACAGCACGTCAACCCCTGTATACCACATCGCTCCAATTCACTCTATTCCTTGCCCTCCTTTCACCCTCCTGCATGTTCAGGCCCCGATCACACAAAATCCTTTTCACTCCATCTTTCCACCTCCAATTTGGTCTCCCTCTTCTCCTCGTTCCCTCCACCTCCGACACATATATCCTCTTGGTCAATCTTTCCTCACTCATTCTCTCCATGTGCCCAAACCATTTCAAAACACCCTCTTCTGCTCTCTCAACCACGCTCTTTTTATTTCCACACATCTCTCTTACCCTTACGTTACTTACTCGATCAAACCACCCCACACCACACATTGTCCTCAAACATCTCATTTCCAGCACATCCATCCTCCTGCGCACAACTCTATCCATAGCCCACGCCTCGCAACCATACAACATTGTTGGAACTACTATTCCTTCAAACATACCCATTTTTGCTTTCCGGGATAATGTTCTCGACTTCCACACATTTTTCAAGGCTCCCAAAATTTTCGCCCCCTCCCCCACCCTATGATCCACTTCCGCTTCCATGGTTCCATCCGCTGACAGATCCACTCCCAGATATCTAAAACACTTCACTTCCTCCAGCCTCTCACCATTCAAACTCACCTCCCAATTGACTTGACCCTCAACCCTACTGTACCTAATAACCTTGCTCTTATTGACATTTACTCTTAACTTTCTTCTTCCACACACTTTACCAAACTCCGTCACCAGCTTCTGCAGTTTCTCACATGAATCAGCCACCAGCGCTGTATCATCAGCGAACAACAACTGACTCACTTCCCAAGCTCTCTCATCCCCAACAGACTTCATACTTGCCCCTCTTTCCAAAACTCTTGCATTTACCTCCCTAACAACCCCATCCATAAACAAATTAAACAACCATGGAGACATCACACACCCCTGCCGCAAACCTACATTCACTGAGAACCAATCACTTTCCTCTCTTCCCACACGTACACATGCCTTACATCCTCGATAAAAACTTTTCACTGCTTCTAACAACTTGCCTCCCACACCATATATTCTTAATACCTTCCACAGAGCATCTCTATCAACTCTATCATATGCCTTCTCCAGATCCATAAATGCTACATACAAATCCATTTGCTTTTCTAAGTATTTCTCACATACATTCTTCAAAGCAAACACCTGATCCACACATCCTCTACCACTTCTGAAACCACACTGCTCTTCCCCAATCTGATGCTCTGTACATGCCTTCACCCTCTCAATCAATACCCTCCCATATAATTTACCAGGAATACTCAACAAACTTATACCTCTGTAATTTGAGCACTCACTCTTATCCCCTTTGCCTTTGTACAATGGCACTATGCAAGCATTCCGCCAATCCTCAGGCACCTCACCATGAGTCATACATACATTAAATAACCTTACCAACCAGTCAACAATACAGTCACCCCCTTTTTTAATAAATTCCACTGCAATACCATCCAAACCTGCTGCCTTGCCGGCTTTCATGGCAAGGCAGCAGGTTTGGATGGTATTGCAGTGGAATTTATTAAAAAAGGGGGTGACTGTATTGTTGACTGGTTGGTAAGGTTATTTAATGTATGTATGACTCATGGTGAGGTGCCTGTATATATATATACATATATATATATACACATATATTCGTGTGTGTGTGTGTGTGTGTGTGTGTGTGTGTGTGTGTGTGTGTGGACTGAAAGACCAGACAGAGGTAAGATCTCCTTAGCTTTATTCTTCCAATGTTTTGGCTCACGCAGAAGCTTTCTCCAGAGAGAGTGAGTAAGACACAGAGACACAAGACGATGTACCGCAGGCCACTCCTCGTCTCATGGACGCCGCACCGCATTCCCCCGTGGGCGCCCGGCTACTTCCAGCCCTCGGCCACTTCCCCTTACAATGCCGCCACTGCCATGCACACACAACTGCCGTAACCCAACGCAAGGAACCACCACGATTATTGGTCACTTCTAAGCATATACGGGGGCTGTCACCATGGCTTTTCGTCATCCTTGGCTCAGCTCTTTGTGTTCCACTTCAGCTCCCTGGACAACAAGTACATTCAATGTCCTGTGATGACATTTATCAACCACTCCTCGCCCTACCTGCATCCCAGCAGAAAATGGCCGGACTTCCACTGCAAGATATACAGCGCAATGCTATCCTCTCGCTATCGCTTCCACCACATCATGCTTTCAGGATATTATCTATCGTCGTCCCTGACGAGGATGCAATGTTTATTTCCGCCCTCTGTAAATACCTGCTCATACCTAAGGCCTTCTTGGAAACTGGAGCTGTTATATCACCTCTTGTTCTCCGATGTTGATTTCAATATTCCTACCAGGTCCTTTATGACTGGGTCCTGGTGCGGCCCTACCTGACTGGGTCCTCGGTGCCTGGTGGGGGTCCTACCTGACTGAGTCCTGGTGGGGCCCTACCTGACTGGGTGCTGGTGCCTGGTGAATCCCGCCTTACTGGGTCCTGATGGGGCCCTACCTGACTGGGTGCTAGTGGGGCCCTACCTGACTGGGTCCTCGTGTCTGGTGGGGGTCCTACCTGACTGAGTCCTGGTGGGGCCCTACCTGACTGGGTGCTGGTGCCTGGTGAATCCTGCCTTACTGGGTCCTGGTGGGGCCCTACCTGACTGGGTGCTAGTGGGGCCCTACCTGACTGGGTCCTCGTGTCTGGTGGGGGTCCTAACTGACTGAGTCCTGGTGGGGCCCTACCTGACTGGGTGCTGGTGCCTGGTGAATCCTGCCTTACTGGGTCCTGGTGGGGCCCTACCTGACTGGGTTCTAGTGGGGCCCTACCTGACTGGGTGCTGTTGCCTGGTGGGGCCCTATCTGACTGGGTGCTGGTGCTTAGAAGGTCACCTACCTCACTAGGTACAGTTGCCTGGTGGGTCCCTACCTCACAAGGTCCCTGGTGCTAAGCGAGTTCCTATCTCACTGGATGCTAATGTATGAAGACTGTTCGGTTCTTTGCTAACTGATACTGTTGCCTGGTGAGTCCCTGCTTCACTAGGTGACGGTGCTTGATGGATCACTACCTCACTATCTGGCACAGGGTCATCCCTCTTGCTCTATCAATAGGCTTAGAGAATAATGGAGGCTCCCCTCTTACTCTTGGTATAATATCTTTTTGGTTCTATCTGAGAGAAGGGGACCATATATACTTAAGGTGTTTGAGGGGACAAGTCCAATGATGCGTTCCGCTAGAGAGTGTTTGACTTAGTGCTTACTGGAGCGTTAATGCGGTTACCACTCTTTGCAACATCGTAAACTCAGCCATGATAAACCCGCTGGACTCGAAGATCAGTGGATGTGTTATAAACTTGTCCACCTGCCCTTACCATCCCCCCGTGTCACATGCAAGGTCATCACTCTTCATGTGCCGTTAACTTTGCCAAGCATGAAGCCCCTACCACCATCAAAAGCCCTTCCATAACCAACAGCACCGCTTCCACCACCGCTAACCTTGCCATCATTACCATCTCTGCCACCAGCACCAACTCTACCACCATCCCCTTCCCCTGTCATCACCACCGAAGCCCTTCCCTTGTCATCACCACCGCCTCTGTCGTCATGACCGCCAGCCAGCCAGCCAGCCAGGGGCAGCGAGAGAGTTGTGGTCAGGTTGGCTGTGTTGGCAGAAGTTTCCGGTGTGGCGTCACCAGGAACATGTAACATAATCTGCCACACACAACCTCCTCCACAGCATCCGGGAGGTGAGGAGCGAGACCGTGTGTGTGTGTGTGTGTGTGTGTGTGTGTGTGTGTGTGTAAGGTGAGGGTGAGGAAGGTCCTCTATACCCAGTGAAGGCTTGGGGTGAGGGAGGAACCCTAAAGGAACGGTGAAATGTCCACAGGATGGTGGAAACATGAGTGAGGTACTGGAGGAGGAGGAGGAGGAGGAGGAGGAAAGAATGTAATAGACAAATAGGCACTGGAAAACAAGTGAGGAAGGTAACTAATTCAGTAGAAAACAAGATACGTATCCTCAGCGTGTGGCGTTTAGTCGAGATTCATTTCCTACGTACTCAGGTACACTAATACACAGCGTTTCTGTGATAGTAAGTGTAGTAGGCACGTAGCAAGGGGTTAGCGGAGGCAAGCACACCAGCTGTTTATCCTACCTTAGAGGTTGGTCGTTAAATTGGGTACCTGCCTTATGCTACGCTGTAACACACACACACACACACACACACACATATATATATATATATATATATATATATATATATATATATATATATATATATATAGAGAGAGAGAGAGAGAGAGAGAGAGAGAGAGAGAGAGTTAATGACTGGGTCATTCAGTTTCGCGTGCCGTCTCAGCTAACGCGAAAGATGAGTTAAAAAAAGGAGAGGTATTATAAACTTAGACTGTTATAACCAATGCAAGAAGTATCTTTGCTCATATCAATTGTTCTCTCTCTCTCTCTCTCTCTCTCTCTCTCTCTCTCTCTCTCTCTCTCTCTCTCACACACACACACACAATCCTTTCTTGTTTATCCTCTAACTCCTTTCCTTCACCATCTCATTTCTCTATCAAATTTCTTCTACGACACACTCCCCCTTGCCCTCTTCATTGCTTTACCCTCCCTTTCTCGTTCCTCCTCCTCCTCCACTCAGGACTGTGTTGGTTTAAGCCAAGATTATTTTGATTAAAGCAACAGCACAGTTAATCTGAGCAAGGGCTCTGTGAGTCTGAAATAAGACTATGTTAAATAGTTCATCTAAGCTTAGGTTGTGTTAATTGGAATCATGACTGTGCTAATTTAAGGTAGGCTTGCGTTGGTTTGAGCTAGGCACTTTCTTCATTTCAATCAGGATCATGTTAATTTGGGGCAAGAGTGTGTTGATGTGAGATAGAGCAGTGCTAAGCTCTGCATGGACTCTTATCACATTTAGCCTAGAGTGTCTTAATCAGAACCTGTTCTGTTGATCCACGAGCCTTACATTCGTGGACAGCTGCTGATGAAACCCACTCTGGGAAAATTGTGATCCCCTACTGTGTCCATGTGGCCAGGCAGTATTCGTGAGTGTCAGAGGTGGAGTTGGTACTGAGAGAGGAAGGGCTGAGGTGGAGCTGGTGCTGAGAGAGGAAGGGCTGAGGTGGAGCTGGTGCTGAGAGAGGAAGGGCTGAGGTGGAGCTGGTGCTGAGAGAGGAAGGGATGAGGTGGAGCTGGCGCTGAGGTGGAGCTGGAGCTGAGAGAGGAAGGGCTGAGGTGGAGCTGGTACTGAAAGAGGAAGGGCTGAGGTGGAGCTGGTGCTGAAAGAGGAAGGACTGAGGTGGTGCTGGAGCTGAGAGGGAGACACAGAGGGGTGAGGTAGCACAGGTGCTGAGTGGGACGGGGAGGGCTGAGGTGAGGGCTGGAAGTGAGTAAGACAGGATGGGCTGAGGTGGAGCTGGTGATGAGTGAGACGAGAAGGGCTGGGGTATAAGGCTAGTGCTGAGTTGGACGGGGAGGAATGAGGCGATGGCGAGGGTGAGTGAAACAAGCAGTGCTGAGAGTAACGATGTGGCTTAGTGGAGAGAGAGAGAGAGAGAGAGAGAGAGAGAGAGAGAGAGAGAGAGAGATGGTGGGAAGTGAGTATAAAGACGGTGGTGGTCATGTGGATTATAAATGATGATGGCGAGGTGGAATAGAGGAAGAGACGAGGTGGAGCAGCCACTACAGCGAGTGGTTGCTCAGGAAAGGTGTCGTGAACATGGCAGTAACCATCGGCAGGAAGGAAGTCGCTTTTAACACAAAGGAAGCGAGTGGTGAGCCCCTGCGGTGTCTGTGAGGAGAGGAGTGTGGTCGAGGGAGGATCCTGGGGAGACAGAGCCTCTTGGGATATGGTCAGGCCAGCACCGGAACTGATCTCACTCCAGTATTGTAACTGGGACTCGGCGGAAAATACTCCCCCTCCACCGTATATGTATCGTCGTGGCATCTC
The DNA here is from genome assembly GCF_036320965.1 of Panulirus ornatus. Classification (NCBI taxonomy): domain Eukaryota; kingdom Metazoa; phylum Arthropoda; class Malacostraca; order Decapoda; family Palinuridae; genus Panulirus; species Panulirus ornatus. The sequence goes on along the minus strand of NC_092292.1, from coordinate 10,615,203 downwards.
TCCGCCCTTTCGAGATTTACTGTTCGTGGTCGTGGGACTACCATGGCGATGTTGGACTACAACCGACAGCATCTCTACTTCTCGCCCAAACCCACGAACCACCATCTCGACCCACAGTAATGACGCTGTGGAAAGGGAGGGTTGTAACATCTCAGCAACATGGAGCGGAGGAAAGTGCCTCAGGAAGGCACAGGGAGCAACCGGAAATATGGTTGTTGCGGTTACGTCTTCCGCAGTGGCCATGAAGCTGACACGACACGCTCAGGACTGAGGTCAGTGAGGCAAAGGTGGTGGGTTAGCAAGCCTAGTGGAGTGGGGAAGAGCAGAGGCCTCAGGACTTTGGGGGAGGAGGGAGGTTACAGATGTGAAGGAACGAGGATAAGACGAAGGGAGGTCACTAGTAGTGAGGACGAGGGGATATAGGGGGTAGTAGTGACAAGAAAGAGGTGTGGTGAGGGGTAGGCAAGGAGAGAGATGAGGGTTTAGGAGAGGGGAAACCAGAGATGATGAAGGTCAAGGGTGGAGTCAGGATGGACTACATGAGAGAGAGGCACACTGGGGGACATTTGGAGTATATGGTGTTGTTTGGTGGTGGTCAGAAGAGGAGGTACCAGAGGTGATGACTGGGGCAGGTGGGCACCAGGGATGGCGGAGGTGTTGGATGCAGGCGGCGGCACGAGCCACAAGAGGATAGTGAGGGTCAATGAAAGAGCAAGAGCTGGCTGGAGATTGAAGGAGCCAGGGAGGAGTAGTGGGCTGCATGGAGCCAAAGGTGGTGGGGACGACACAGATCAGGAAAGGAGAGGAAAGAAATGCAATCTTCCAAGGTTTCGGATACTCAAAGGAACCTCATTCTAATCGAGATTGGATTCCTACAACTATTCAACTTTTAGTTTTAATGTGACATGAAACTGACAACAGCAACAACAAAAATTTCCTTGCTTTTAACTACATGGGACGAAAAAAAAAAAATAAAATCACCAATATCTCTGCTCTACAGCCATTATTGTAACACTTTATACCACCAGTAATGCCCGGATTTTGTTATATATTGGTACTGTTTGGAAATTCCGAATATGCATGGCTGAAATTTTAGTAGTGGAACAATATCTAGCACCAGAATTTACACTAAAGCAGGGGATAATATCAGCTTACCGAATATCATTTCTGCAAATAAGAAGCGGAACATTTTACTCTGGTCAGTTCTCGCGCGTTTCTCTCCCGCCGTCGATAAAAACAAAAACTTTAGAATGTATTAAAAAACATAAGATAGAATTCCTCCCAACCTACAGCGCCATGGAATGTTCCGTCATACAAATATCCCGTGGGGCACAATGGTGCGACCCTTGGGCATAATGCCTTGACCTCTGACCTGACCCTAGAGGGCCGACTAGCCCCAGGGAACGTTCCGCCGTGGTTGACGGGTAAACATCTCTCTCAGCATCAGCGATACCTAGTGACAGCACTTAGGATCCCCTTCCTCGTTCAAGCAATAAAGTATTGAAATGGAATTAGATCTCAAAACCTAAAGTCAATTCCTTCATTGTCTCACTATTTTTACGACGATGACATTCTAGAGCACCATGCAACCAACGCCTCACCACCACCAGTCATCACACTGTGGCCCCCCTTTACACGCAGATCGCCAGCATGACCCGCGCACCACCACCAGAAGTCAACTCTGTGACGGCAAACTAACATACATGCAAATTCCCTCAACCCTGTCTCATGGTCTCTACATAAACCTGATTACACGTGGAATACATGAATCATGGTAAAGTCCATTTCGAGCCCCAAATCACATGACCGACTTCGTCTCCCTCAAGACCTTAGCCTGAGACTGACTTGTGAAGAGGAGGAGAGTGCTATCCGTCAAATGGTGAAGGGTGGTGTAACTCACACTGGTCACCGTAACAGCTCTTAAGAGTCAAAATGCAGATTATCAGCCGCGCGTGTGATGGATGGGTTCAGGAGCAGTTGGGTGGGAGGGAGGGAAGAGGAGCTGGTGTCTCCACCAGCCGCCCCTCTATGGTAATGACACCAGTGACGGATCACACGACCCCGGCTCCTAGACTGAATCTGAGATGATGCCACCACGGTTGATTTAAGCCACCCTCAACTGTTACAATAGAGATGGATGAACGATGTGTTATCTCTCTCTCTCTCCCTCTCTCTCTCTCTCTCTCTCTCTCTCTCTCTCTCTCTCTCTCTCTCTCTCTCTCTCCCCCACCCCCTTCCTCGCGACAAATTTCGCTTCTGACAAGAGAAAGAAAAGTCGACTTCGAAGGCTATATATATATATATATATATATATATATATATATATATATATTTCAGGGTCTTTACCTCAAGTGATCTTAAAACTTTTGAACAGCTGAGTTACTGTAAATTATCTGGTCCTCAGGGCACGAGCGATAATTACCGGATTGATTCCCCGACCCGAAATTACTTTCGTGGAGGCAGTTAGTGAGGGTGGCGCTCGCTCGCCTGCTGTTATAAACAAGCATTATTGTCATAGACTGTCACAGGGGGGGGGGGGGGGGGACTTAGACATGACGTAATGTAATGTTGTCGGTGTGTGTGTGTGTGGTGGCCGTGTGTGTGTGTGTGTGTGTGTGTGTGTGTGTGTGGTGGCCGTGTGTGTGTGTGTGTGTGTGTGTGTGTGTGTGTGTGTGTGTGTGTGTGTGTGTGTGTGTGTGAGCGTGTGCGCGTGGCCCCACGGCGAAGCAGTGGGGTGAGGGGTGATTTTAAAAGCCCCTTCTCTCCCCCACCCACCGCCATACCCGGAGGGATGAGGCAAGGACTTCCAGCTCACTGTAACGTCATGCACCTCTCTCTCCATCCTCCACCAACGCCCAACACTATATGCATACCTATACCTTTCCCTCCGTCATACTCCATCAGTTCGAACGCACCCTCCCTCTCTTACACTCCATCATTATTTGGTACAGCTTCCAACACACTCTCTCTCTCTCTCTCTCTCTCTCTCTCTCTCTCTCTCTCTCTCTCTCTCTCTCTCTCTCTCTCTTACCCATCACCGACAGACACTCCCTTCCCTCTCTTCCCCATGGCCCACCATGATCATCACACACCTCCCCTCCCTCTTGCCTTACATCCCACCACCACGATACCGTAATTCCTGCCCTCACAGTCTTCTATCCCTATACACACCCCTACCTCCCTCATGCCACCATCACTACACACAACTACCCCTCCATCCCTCACTCACCATGCCCTTCTCCCATCCATCCCTCATACTCCATCATCACACACACACACACACACACGCACACACACACACACACACACACACACACACACACACAAACGCCCATCCTCCATCTCTCTCCCTCAGAGCCTACCATCACCACACACACACCCTTCATCCCCCCCTCTCCCTCACAGCACAACGCCGCCCTATGCACCCGTCCACTCCTCCTCCAACGTACTGCATCAACACTCTGCACTCTCCCCTCTTCATACTCCAATTATAAAAGTAAAAAAGCTCTTTACAGCCCCCGGCCCATTGCACTGATTGTCTTAACCTTGTTATTTCCACATCCATCTCGAATGCTGCAGGGAAAAAGCATTTAAAGAGTGACTTACAAACACAGATCAACACTCCACATAGACAACATGCTTGTCGTTAAAGCACCAGGTAATTAACGATTGGTGGAGCAGCCATCGTGAGCGTTATGTAATTCAAGT
>NC_092292.1:10581495-10606495 GCF_036320965.1 Panulirus ornatus | reverse complement strand
TCCTATGAGTCCACAGGGAAAATGAAACACGATAAGTTTACCAAATGGCGTCCTAGCTACGTCTCCTCGTTGTATATCAACTGACTTATATTTCTCCCGTGTCTCCCCTGATGATGTGATTATTACACGAAAGTGCGCTTGGGAACTTATCGTGTTTCATTTTCCCTGTGGACTCATAAGAATATACATATATATATATATATATATATATATATATTTTTTTTTTTTTTTTTTTTTTTTTTTTTTTTTTTTATACTTTGTCGCTGTCTCCCGCGTTTGCGAGGTAGCGCAGGGAAACAGACGAAAGAAATGGCCCAACCCCCCCCCCCCATACTCATGTACATACACACGTCCACACACGCAAATATACATACCTACACAGCTTTCCATGGTTTACCCCAGACGCTTCACATGCCCTGATTCAATCCACCGACAGCACGTCAACCCCTGTATACCACATCGCTCCAATTCACTCTATTCCTTGCCCTCCTTTCACCCTCCTGCATGTTCAGGCCCCGATCACACAAAATCTTTTTCACTCCATCTTTCCACCTCCAATTTGGTCTCCCCCTTCTCCTCGTTCCCTCCACCTCCGACACATATATCCTCTTGGTCAATCTTTCCTCACTCATTCTCTCCATGTGCCCAAACCACTTCAAAACACCCTCTTCTGCTCTCCCAACCACGCTCTTTTTATTTCCACACATCTCTCTTACCCTTACGTTACTTACTCGATCAAACCACCTCACACCACACATTGTCCTCAAACATCTCATTTCCAGCACATCCATCCTCCTGCGCACATCTCTATCCATAGCCCACGCCTCGCAACCATACAACATTGTTGGAACCACTATTCCTTCAAACATACCCATTTTTGCTTTCCGAGATAATGTTCTCGACTTCCACACATTTTTCAAGGCTCCCAAAATTTTCGCCCCCTCCCCCACCCTATGATCCACTTCCGCTTCCATGGTTCCATCCGCTGACAGATCCACTCCCAGATATCTAAAACACTTCACTTCCTCCAGTTTTTCTCCATTCAAACTCACCTCCCAATTGACTTGACCCTCACCCCTACTGTACCTAATAACCTTGCTCTTATTCACATTTACTCTTAACTTTCTTCTTCCACACACTTTACCAAACTCAGTCACCAGCTTCTGCAGTTTCTCACATGAATCAGCCACCAGCGCTGTATCATCAGCGAACAACATATATATGACATCCGGTTCCTGGTAAGTACAACAGTGCTCAGAAATTACTCATTCATAACCCAATGATCAGACATCATGACTGGATTGACATCTCGGTGTCGTCATGCACAAGACTATACAGCTTGTGCCATGGCTTCCCATGTCGAGACCCGCAGCCCATGACATACAAGCTAGTACACAGCCATCTTACAAATGTTGCCTTTAGTGTATCTACACAGCACACGTAAAGAGGCCGTCTGGCCACTTAAACCCTCGTGAATAATTTCTCCCAAGTGTGTGAAGCACTTTAGCAGGTGGTGTGTGTGTGTGTGTGTGTGTGTGTGTGTGTGTGTGTGTGTGTGTGTGTGTGTGTGTGTGTGTGTGTGTGTGTGAGAGTGTGTGTGTGAGGACCTTGGTTCCTCTACATCACAGCAGATCTGGGTGTATAGAGCAGCCGAGCCGTAATGTAAGAGTACATCAAAAATTATAGGGGAAGTGATGTTACTCTCTTGTCGACAGTAACTCCAAGACCCGCATGAGGGAGGGTGAGGCTAACCCTCCCTTAAGTGAAGATGATCTCGCTCTTGTGTTCTCTCTCTCACGCCTGAAAGGATGATGTGGGTTCGAGGGTAAGACCGAAAAGCAGCCAAAACTTTATCTTTATTAAATCCAATCTCATGAGAGATTCTGGCATACGTGAAATCGAAATTTCAATGGGAACTTTATGCCACAAACAAGTTCTGGACGAATTCCGTCCAATTTGGAGTCATACTGGATGTAATTCAGACATCTAAAGACAACTGGTGTCTTTGAGTGCCGCAATTTGAAACAAAACATACGCAGCTTGGAGGAGTACAACAGTTTGTGGAACATTATGAAGGGCAATTCCGGGACGTATTCAGACAAACACGAGCACCATTATGCACAATTATATACCAATTTCCCGTCATTCTGGGACATGAAAGAACAACCTGCCAGCCATAACACGTGCCACTCACGTAATATCTAGCCACTTCGGTGTTGATCTGTTTGTATGACAGTCGTGGGCTACAGTTGCCAGACCTCCCTTCATTGCTGCAGTCAAGACCGTCTTGGTCAACCGTGTGGATGACGATGGGAATGTTTACTTCGGAGAATATTCTCAGTAAGGGTAACCACTCTAACACGTATACTGACATGGAGAGATGGGGATGTAAACTATCGCATCCCACACTCTCTCTCTCTCTCTCTCTCTCTCTCTCACACACCTACACACACATGCGTGTCGGACAAAGTCATCTCTCTTCTTTTTTGAAAACCTCAACAAATCTTCATCTTTGGCTCTAGAAGATCATGATCAGACATCCCTCCAGCTGCCCCTCTCATCCTCAACAGACTGCATACTCACCCCTCTCTGCAAACCTCATGCACTTATCTCCCTAACCACCCCATCCATAAACAAATTAAACAACCATGGGGGAAATCCCGACAAAGTTATGTGCAATAGCACATGGACTTTGTCGTTCAAGATAAAAAGCTAGAATTCAGGGAACGAATTAGTGGAAAATACCCTCCAATATTGCTGGCTTTGTGAAGACAGATTTTAAGAGAGATAAGATCCCACCTACGTTGTCCAGAGGAGTACATGATAGCGAGCAGGGAAAGAGAATACAAATGAGGAGAAAGATTGGTCGCTCTGATAAATGATAGTTTTTAAGTTCTAGGAAAGATTAAGGCATGATCCACTTAAGCAATATATAAGGGGCAGTGTATCTATAAGATATAGTTGTACTGTTGTGTTATTCACATATAATATTCCAAGGAGTTCTGATGAACCGAAGCAAATGCATAATGATAAACAACGCAGAAGGAATCAGGATGGCAAATGATAAGAGTAAAACACACTCGGCAGAGATGGTGAAGTTCTGTTCCACTACTATAAAAAGAATGACGAGAAATGTGGGCTGTTTTAGAGATCGTCTCAGAGACACGGGTTCTTACAATGTAGGTGTACAGGAAATTCTCAAACTAGCCTATTACTGAGCGCACTAGGATCAAACAGAGTAGCATTCATACTGATGAATACCATACATAACACATCAAGTGGAAAAAGCGATCAGGTGATGCTGCTGTTTGATTATTATGAGGTAAGTAAGGATATGAAATGAGCAAGATTGGAAAAATAACTCAAAGCTGAGATGTAATCATGGAAATCATAGAGATTTCAATAATTTCTATGCATGTGTTAGCTGGGTTATGAAGTTTATGGGACAGGAACCAGGGAATCGTCGCGTAAGGTCCTGTGAAATTTACAAGGAAGGAGCAGGGACATGGGTACCTTTAATGTCAAATACAGACCTCCGGGTAAGAAAGAAGGGAAGGGGTCATAAAAGACGTCAAGAAACAAAGAAATTCGTAAAGTGCTCTGACGAAAACACAGGCGACATCCGAAGCAAGCTAGCAAATGAAAAGTATAGGACTGGCAAGAACTGAATATAAAAGGATGACAAAGGAGGGACAATGAAAGTTTGATAATGTTGTGGATAAGGCAAGAGACAATCCGACACTTTTCCAGTAATTAACAAGGAGTAGATTATCAGTTGAACAGCTAATAAGGATGAGGTGTACAGAGGTAAGAGCTTCAGTGGAGGATGCAAGCATATGCAAGGAACTGCTTGACCAGTTCGAGAATGTTTTCACAGTGGAAGACACTATAGGCCCAGCAACGGTTAGATAGCATGGGGAGGAATTCTTGAACAACACGTGACATATTTAGAGAAGACATTAATAGAAAACTAAATGGGCTTGACCCACTTGAGGCTCATAGCTAGGGAATAAATTTCACCAAGTGCGCCGAAGACTTGCGCAGCTACAGCAGATATGAAATGATATTCACCATTGTGCTAAATGAAAGAAGAATGACGAGAGAATGGGTGAGGGCAAACATCATATCTATCTGTATGAAAAGGAAATCGGGAGGATGCGTGAATCTACTGACTGCTCACCCTGACTAGCGAGGTCTGTAAAGTACTGGAGAAAGATAAAATCAATGAGCAAATCGATGACTCCGCAGAGAAGAAACTAACGAAGTGAGAGACAAGATGGTTTCAGGGGAAGGAGGTCGTGTGTAGCGAGGCTCCGGGATTTCTACGAGAGAGTGAGTTCCGTTTTGAATAAAAGAAAGACTTTGACACACACACACACACACACACACACACACACACACACACACGTCGGGAACACTGAGCACACACCAACAATTTCTTTCTTACCTAATCATCTGGCTTTCTAATCAGCTCGTTTCGACAACATGTCATTAGCATTATCCAGATCCCACTAGGCCATGTCTGTCACCCTTCTGTTCTCTTGTGGATTGTATATCATCGTTAGCGTTGTCAAATAGTTAAGGATCTCATTAGTGACAAGAAAAAAAGAGGGAAAAAAGTTAGAAAAATATTGTCGTAGACGCTGAGAGAGAATAATTAGCCTAGTTAGGTCATTCAATTATCTAGTCTCGTGAAAATCATATCGTTGATCAGCTAAATTCGGATGGTTATAAAGTGATCTGAAAAGTTTGATAGATCTTACGTAATCCTGTCTTTTATACCTGCTCGCCATTCCCACCTTAGGGAGACAGCGTCAGGACAGACGTCGGAGTCTTCGAGGAAAAATCTTTGATTGGCTCTTGTTCTTCTTCTCGCTTTTAAAACGTGATGATACAGAAAAAAGGCTTTCCAGCCCCTCACTCCACTCCTTCTTAGTTGCCTTCTACTACGTACAGGAGATACGTAAGTGGCATTCCTTCTACGTAAGTCTTTAGATCTCAGTTGTCAGTAGAACTGAGACTGACACCATTAGCAATAGCATGCCTGTGTCTCTCTCTTTTCACATCCATGGAAGTGATCACATCATCAGCTTCACTGAATACGACTAGATGGCAATAAATCTAATAACCTCTGACGACCTGGGAATTCGAACAGACGCATCAGCTGAAATGATGATGATATCTGAACGTCCTAGTAAGAGCAGGAAGAGCCTTCTGATCTCCTATTGCCTCTATCAATGTACAATGCCGTTACTATTACTGTCTTCCAGCACATAACTCCGTCACGTACCATCATGTCTTTCACCTTGCCTTCCCATGAACTCCTATGGACTGTCTTCCAGCAGATAACCCCTCTGGCTCTGGTGACCCATCCATCTGTAATGCCTTGTATAATCTTCCATGCCTAAACCAACACCGTATTAGCATTACAGACCATCAAATCCTCTGTTATCCGGCTTTCCCATGTATTGTCCTCCAGCAGATAACCTCGGTATAGACCATCAGGTCGACTGTTATCTGGCTTTCCCATGTGCTGTCTTCCAGCAGATAGCCTCAACATAGACAATCAAGTCGTTCATTATGTAGCTTTCTCATATACTCCCATGCTCTGCACTAAGGTGCTGCAGTTACCTGTCAACTATTGGGTTAAACGACACAGAAGCAAATGGATATTTCGCAAAAGAAATCGAGAGAAGAAACACAAGATGATAACGAATAATATCTAAACAATATAGCTCACTCACCCCTAGGAGAAAGATAAAACGAGAGTATACATAATGTAATTCATCAAATCTCAAAATACGACTTATTCTGGGTAAACTTTGACTTTCACAACAAATAACTGCAAACTTATTGAAAATTTCCATAAGGGTTGGAATTTCTATACGTACCATCTAAACCTATTTCTAATCCTAACCATTATACTTATTATCCATATTCTAGTGAGGTGAATTTGTAGTGATTTAAGAGTAGCAGTTCGTGCTCAGCGTGCGACAGGAGTGAGAATGTGCTAGCCTGGTTCTTCACGAATTATCGCCTACTTTTTGTCCCCTTATGGATCCTACACTGACGCCAGAGGCTGCATGAGCCTCTGAGTTACATGAGTCTACAGAGGCTTCTTGTGTATTCCCTATAGACCTCGTTCTGATGGCAAGGGTCTGCATGAGTCTTCCCGTGGTTGCTCAGCAGAGCCCTGCAAGGGTCAACGTGCGGAGCAAAAGAAGTTTTCTCAGTGAAGGTTTCGGTCAAGTCTTCGACATTTCACGTTTCTGTTACGTATAGTGATCAGGCTAAACCATCGCTTCAACCCCAGCTAGTTTCAAGTGACCCGGGGCCTCTTTGCTGAAATTCAATCACATTCCGATTTTTCACGGAGTAATTGCTCAGTTTTCCAAACAATTAGAGTATTAAAGGAGAGGGACTGTGTGACTCAGTCTGGACAGAGGGCCACCGAGATTGGAGGAGTGAGGAGAGTGGGAGGAGCTTAGAGGGTAGGAGGAATCAGGAGGTAGAGGGCAATGGGGAGGGTGGTAGAGGTTGAGAGGTTGGGACGAATGGAGATGATGGGAGGCGTGGGGAGGATGGGAGGCGTGGGGAGGATGGGAGGCGTGGGGAGGATGGGAGGCGTGTGGAGGACGGGAGGCGTGGGAAGGGTGGATGGAGTGGGGAGGGTGGGTGACCGAGGTTGTTCATCTCGGTTTTCGTCGCAATTCTGTATTTTGGGAGGCTTTGCAGTTCTTAGGAGGATCTGAGTATGAACAGATCTTGCAAAGGCTTTTGGAGGCATCGGAAGATGGTTGGAGGTATCAGAAGATACTAGGTGATATTAAGTGGTATTGCAAAGTGTTTGGAACAACTGGGAAATGCTGGTAAGTGTTGAGTAGTATTAGGAGCTGCTGAAAAGTGCTGGAAAGTGATTAGTCGTATCAAAAGTGCTTGAAAGTGTCAGGATTTCTTTTCTTTTTCTTCCTTAAGTATAGGAAGGTGTTCTAAAAATAGTGTAAGTTCCTGGAACATGTAGGGAAGTGGTCTCCTGTGCTGAGAAGTGCTAGTTAGTACAGGGTGAATGGGTGTTTGAGGATGTTTGTACGGTTTGAGAGGTTTAGGATTACTGGAGGTGTAGAAACGGCTTGGAGTAGCTGGATAATGTCTGCCGTTGATGAAAGGTGTTGGTAAGTGTTTGGAAGTGCTTAAGAGATGTTAGCAGAGAACCTTTCGAATGTGTATGATCTATGAAGCTATTTCAAAACTCTAAGATGCTATATGATCATTAGGCAGGTATTGGAAGGTGTTGCAAGAGAGTCTAGAGGTGTTACAAGGTGACATGAATATGAGAGTGATTGTATAGATTTAAAGAGGTGTTAGTGTTCCAGTATAGAATTTTCGGAGGCGCTTACAATTGTTTTGTGGTGTTGGAAACTGTCTGAAAGTGTTTGGAGGTGATGAAAAGCTTAAGGTGATGCTGAGAAATGTAGTGTTAACAAGTGTTTGGAGGCAGTAGCATATATACTGGATGATGTTAACAAAGTTATAGGACCTGCTGAAGGTTGATGGAAGGCACTAGAAGGTGTTAAGAGGCTATAGAAATATTGGGTTTACTGGAAAGTGCTTGGAGGTATTAGACTGTCCTTAGGCATTTCCAAATGTGCTGGAAGACACTGACAGATGTCAACAGAGATTTCGGAGATTCTAACGTGTGTGCTCTATGGAGGTCTGGACTACACATCTTCGGAAACTCCAATACAAAATACGTGAAATACAAGAGAAAAACATCTACATAGCAAGAGTCTTTTCCACTCCCTCAGATAACGCTAATGCAACGCAACAATGTGTATTCTTTTGCCCTTTGGGTCATCATAAATCTTCCCCGTTCTTTGAGCTTTCCATGCGTCTTCCCTGATCTTGGTTGCATTTGTATATCTTATTCACTGCATAGCTCACGAGGACACCCTTCCCTACGGTTAACATCCTCATGGAATATCATCCATCCTTTATCTTCAAGATGATGAAAGCCGCCTTCAGAGAAGGTGTGCCACACTTGGTCCTCCTTTTTTCTCAGCACAAAGAGTAGGTTTATGATGATCCCCGCGGAGTAGCCACTTCAGAATAGGCACCACACTTGCTCCTTTAGAGGAGTCGTCCTATAAGCCTCTTCACCATAGGACACCGACCCTTTCAAACAACCCACCACTCCAAACCCTTTTCAAGCGGTTACCATACTCGCCTCTTCAGAAAAGCCACTATACTTCCCCCTCTCTTAAAAGCCACTACACTCTGCCTTAAACTCGCTCCATAATGACTATACGTAATGTGCTAAGAGTCTGAATCACGATATCGGTATGATAAAACTGCTCATGCTGGGATTAGAGTCCATTTCCTCCGAGTTGGATCCCCTATGGGCTGAGAATGCATGATAACGCTTTGGAAACAGCAAAACCTTCTGCCATGAAGGCTGAAGTTGATTATCCCCAGGGTTTACCTGCTCGTAGCCTTAAATCCATTTTAGGCTTAAGAATTGAAATTAACTCATGCACCTCCATCTAACACCATATCGTAAATGTAGGTTTGCGGCAGGGGTGTGTGATGTCTCCATAGTTGTTTGATTTGTTTATGGATGGGGTTGTTAGGGAGGTAAATGCAAGAGTTTTGGAAAGAGGGGCAAGTATGAAGTCTGTTGGGGATGAGAGAGATTGGGAAGTGAGTCAGTTGTTGTTCGCTGATGATACAGCGCTGGTGGCTGATTCATGTGAGAAACTGCAGAAGCTGGTGACTGAGTTTGGTAAAGTGTGTGGAAGAAGAAAGTTAAGAGTAAAAGTGAATAAGAGCAAGGTTATTAGGTACAGTAGGGTTGAGGGTCAAGTCAATTGGGAGGTGAGTTTGAATGGAGAAAAACTGGAGGAAGTGAAGTGTTTTAGATATCTGGGAGTGGATCTGGCAGCGGATGGAACCATGGAAGCGGAAGTGGATCATAGGGTGGGGGAGGGGGCGAAAATTCTGGGGGCCTTGAAGAATGTGTGGAAGTCGAGAACATTATCTCGGAAAGCAAAAATGGGTATGTTTGAAGGAATAGTGGTTCCAACAATGTTGTATGGTTGCGAGGCGTGGGCTATGGATAGAGTTGTGCGCAGGAGGATGGATGTGCTGGAAATGAGATGTTTGAGGACAATGTGTGGTGTGAGGTGGTTTGATCGAGTGAGTAACGTAAGGGTAAGAGAGATGTGTGGAAATAAAAAGAGCGTGGTTGAGAGAGCAGAAGAGGGTGTTTTGAAGTGGTTTGGGCACATGGAAAGAATGAGTGAGGAAAGATTGACCAAGAGGATATATGTGTCGGAGGTGGAGGGAACGAGGAGAAGAGGGAGACCAAATTGGAGGTGGAAAGATGGAGTGAAAAAGATTTTGTGTGATCGGGGCCTGAACATGCAGGAGGGTGAAAGGAGGGCAAGGAATAGAGTGAATTGGAGTGATGTGGTATACCGGGGTTCACGTGCTGTCAGTGGATTGAATCAAGGCATGTGAAGCGTCTGGGGTAAACCATGGAAAGCTGTGTAGGTATGTATATTTGCGTGTGTGGACGTATGTATATACATGTGTATGGGGGGGGGGGGGGTTGGGCCATTTCTTTCGTCTGTTTCCTTGCGCTACCTCGCAAACGCGGGAGACAGCGACAAAGTATAATAATAATAATAATATATATATATATATATATATATATATATATATATATATATATATATATATATATATATATATATATGAAAAAAGTGCATATGAACGCGCGCACCTTCATAGAACATACAAACTTCAACGGCCAGGATCGAACCCGGGACCCTTGTGCAACAGGCGGGAGCGCTACTGCTAGGTTATGATCGCCCCTAATAGGGAAATGACTATTCGAATATTGTATACTCGAATACCCTTCGTCTCACGTTGGTGAGCAACGGGGTCTACACCGGTCATTTCCCATCAGGCTCACACAGCCAGCAGATACCATTTTACCGAACCTAACTGTACAACGCGGAGGTATATGAATACGAACAAAGTGCATAGCAGCGCGCACCTTCATAGAGCATACAAACCTTCAACAACCAGGATCGAACCTGGGACCCCTGTGCAACTTCAGAGATGATTCTCACCAAACTTTTCAAGATATGTACAAATGTTTCAGCTATTACAATGTTCTTTTTCATCCATAACAATGTTCTATTTCATCCATAACAATGTTCTCCTCGGATACTTGAGGAGTATCATAACTTTGTTTATTGTAAACCAGTTCAAATGTTATATACCTCGATACGTAACCCAGACAGTGTTGTCATAGTTATAAACCTGATTTACTATGTTAACGTTGGCGTTCCTGACCGTGACGCATTCAGAGGCCGCCCAGGGTCGAGAGCATAGGTTCGAAATGGACGGCCTTGTTTAGGCTCTCAGCTGCCCGTGCCGTCTCAGCTAACATATAAGAAAAAAAATGCCGAGTAATTCATCGTATTGCCCAAACCATCTTAACACTTCTCTCACTATGTAACCTGTAATGTATTTCAAACCATCTTAACACATCTCTCACTATGTAACCTGTAAGGTATTTCAGTCACTGAGGCCCCCCTCTCTGTAGCGTCCGTATCAGCTCTCTGTATCCTCTTTTTACGCCACCGTCCACAGGGGTGGGTGGGTAGTAGTACACACTATAGAATTAGCCGCCCTTGAGGCAAAATCGAAATCAAGCCGACACATCTGCCTCGTTAACGGCCACATCTGACTCCCCGGGAGAGAGGGCGTCACACACCTGACACTTCAAGAGGAGCTTCTCAGGTTGCCTCCTCCTCTTGCCTTCCCAGAGCACCGTCAGAGCTGTTGCTCCTCCTCCTCCTCGTCATCATCATCTTACTCACCTCTTCCCTCCCTCATCACTTCTTGCCTCACTGTCCACCACGCCTGTCCTCCCGCTTCCCTCCCCGACGCCACTCCCCCCCCTCACCCATCTCGCCCGCAACGCTTCCTACCCACCAACAACCCCTCCATCCCACGCCCAATGCCCTCCATGCCCCCAAGTCTTCCTCCCTCCATGTCCCCCACCCCCCGCGGAGTGGACCTTTGTCTCCCCACGTGCGTCCGGTGCCAGATGACGGACCGGGGAGTTAAAAAGGGGGGGGAGGGGGAGGAGAAGAGGAGGAGGAGGATGGGGAGGGGGAAGATAATGGGATATTTGGGGTGCGAAAATCGATAGCAGATTTTATGCCCGTTCGCCCATGACCAATTCGGATACGCTGTCTCTCAAAACAGCTAAACAGACGTGACACAAAAAACACGCCCCCAAGTCGGGTGGGCTACGTCATGCCTTGCACGATATTGATGACTGAAAATTCCCTCATGTTATTTTCATCAGGATAATCTTTTCCCATACAGACGTAACGTATGGGGGGAAAAAAAAATAAACAATGTTTAACAGGTGGCGTGCCATTTAGCAAATGGTTCTTTCCCACAATCGGGGAGCCTTTTGTCATGTGCTATCCAGCTGTGGCTACACGTACCGCCGGGTCTATATAATGTGGAGGTGAGGGCGTTATTGATGTGTGAGGGACAGGAAAACTTGCCACTCGATAATGAGTCCACTGGTATCATATCTATGTACTGTTTCTCTGTATATCTATCCGTCTATCTCTCTCTATCTACCAAATGGCGTCCTAGCTACGTCTCTTAGTTGTATATCAACTGACTGTTATATTTCTTTCTTGTGTCTCCTCTGATGATGTGATTATGACACGAAAGGGCACTTGGGAACTTACTGAGTTTCATTTCCTCGTGGGCTCATAGGAATATCTTTATATATATATATATATATATATATATATATATATATATATATATATATATATATATATATAAAATATATATATATATATATATATATATATATATATATATATATATATATATATATATATATAAAATATATATATATATATATATATATATATATATATATATATATATATATATATATATATATATATTTTTTTTTTTTCATACTATTCGCCATTTCCCGCGATAGCGAGGTAGCGTTAAGAACAGAGGACTGGGCCTTTGAGGGAATATCCTCACCTGGCCCCCTTCTCTGTTCCCTCTTTTGGAAAATTAAAAAAAAACGAGAGGGGAGGATTTCCAGCCCCCCGCTCCCTCCCCTTTTAGTCGCCTTCTACGACACGCAGGGAATACGTGGGAAGTATTCTTTCTCCCCTATCCCCAGGGATAATATATATATATATATATATATATATATATATATATATATATATATATATATATATATATATATATGGTGGTTTGGAAATGTCTGGGGAGTGACGTCAGGGGTTAGTGAGAGGACAAGAGCAAGGGAAGGAGTAGCAATACTCCTGAAACAGGAGTTGTGGGAGTATGTCATAGAATGTAAGAAAGTAAATTCTCGATTAATATGGGTAAAATTGAAAGTTGATGGAGAGAGGTGGGTGATTATTGGTGCATATGCACCTGGGCATGAGAAGAAAGATCATGAGAGGCAAGTGTTTTGGGAGCAGCTAAATGAGTGTGTTAGCGGTTTTGAGGCACGAGACCGGGTTATAGTGATGGGTGATTTGAATGCAAAGGTGAGTAATGTGGCAGTTGAGGGAATAATTGGTATGCATGGGGTGTTCAGTGTTGTAAATGGAAATGGTGAAGAGCTTGTAGATTTATGTGCTGAAAAAGGACTGATGATTGGGAATACCTGGTTTAAAAAGCGAGATATACATAAGTATACTTATGTAAGTAGGAGAGATGGCCAGAGAGCGTTATTGGATTACGTGTTAATGGACAGGCGTGCGAAAGAGAGACTTTTGGATGTCAATGTGCTGAGAGGTGCAACTGGAGGGATGTCTGATCATTATCTTGTGGAGGCTAAGGTGAAGATTAGTATGGGTTTTCAGAAAAGAAGAGTGAATGTTGGGGTGAAGAGGTGGTGAGAGTAAGTGAGCTTGGGAAGGAGACCTGTGTGAAGAAGTATCAGGAGAGACTGTGTACAGAATGGAAAAAGGTGAGAACAATGGAAGTAAGGGGAGTGGGGGAGGAATGGGATGTATTTAGGGAATCAGTGATGGATTGCGCAAAAGATGCTTGTGGCATGAGAAGAGTGGGAGGTGGGCTGTTTAGAAAGGGTAGTGAGTGGTGGGATGAAGAAGTAAGAGTATTAGTGAAAGAGAAGAGAGAGGCATTTGGACGATTTTTGCAGAGAAAAAATGCAATTGAGTGGGAGAAGTATAAAAGAAAGAGACAGGAGGTCAAGAGAAAGGTGCAAGAGGTGAAAAAAAGGGCAAATGAGAGTTGGGGTGAGAGACTATCAGTAAATTTTAGGGAGAATAAAAAGATGTTCTGGAAGGAGGTAAATAGGGTGCGTAAGACAAGGGAGCAAATGGGAACTTCAGTGAAGGGCGTAAATGGGGAGGTGATAACAAGTAGTGGTGATGTGAGAAGGAGATGGAATGAGTATTTTGAAGGTTTGTTGAATGTGTCTGATGACAGAGTGGCAGATATAGGGTGTTTGGGTCGAGGTGGTGTGCAAAGTGAGAGGGTTAGGGAAAATGATTTGGTAAACAGAGAAGAGGTAGTAGAAGCTTTGCGGAAGATGAAAGCCGGCAAGGCAGCAGGTTTGGATGGTATTGCAGTGGAATTTATTAAAAAAGGGGGTGACTGTATTGTTGACTGGTTGGTAAGGTTATTTAATGTATGTATGACTCATGGTGAGGTGCCTGAGGATTGGCGGAATGCGTGCATAGTGCCATTGTACAAAGGCAAAGGGGATAAGAGTGAGTGCTCAAATTACAGAGGTATAAGTTTGTTGAGTATTCCTGGTAAATTATATGGGAGGGTATTGATTGAGAGGGTGAAGGCATGTACAGAGCATCAGATTGGGGAAGAGCAGTGTGGTTTCAGAAGTGGTAGAGGATGTGTGGATCAGGTGTTTGCTTTGAAGAATGTATGTGAGAAATACTTAGAAAAGCAAATGGATTTGTATGTAGCATTTATGGATCTGGAGAAGGCATATGATAGAGTTGATAGAGATGCTCTGTGGAAGGTATTAAGAATATATGGTGTGGGAGGCAAGTTGTTAGAAGCAGTGAAAAGTTTTTATCGAGGATGTAAGGCATGTGTACGTGTAGGAAGAGAGGAAAGTGATTGGTTCTCAGTGAATGTAGGTTTGCGGCAGGGGTGTGTGATGTCTCCATGGTTGTTTAATTTGTTTATGGATGGGGTTGTTAGGGAGGTAAATGCAAGAGTTTTGGAAAGAGGGGCAAGTATGAAGTCTGTTGGGGATGAGAGAGCTTGGGAAGTGAGTCAGTTGTTGTTCGCTGATGATACAGCGCTGGTGGCGGATTCATGTGAGAAACTGCAGAAGCTGGTGACGGAGTTTGGTAAAGTGTGTGGAAGAAGAAAGTTAAGAGTAAATGTGAATAAAAGCAAGGTTATTAGGTACAGTAGGGTTGAGGGTCAAGTCAATTGGGAGGTGAGTTTGAATGGTGAAAAACTGGAGGAAGTGAAGTGTTTTAGATATCTGGGAGTGGATCTGTCAGCGGATGGAACCATGGAAGCGGAAGTGGATCATAGGGTGGGGGAGGGGGCGAAAATTTTGGGAGCCTTGAAAAATGTGTGGAAGTCGAGAACATTATCCCGGAAAGCAAAAATGGGTATGTTTGAAGGAATAGTAGTTCCAACAATGTTGTATGGTTGCGAGGCGTGGGCTATGGATAGAGTTGTGCGCAGGAGGATGGATGTGCTGGAAATGAGATGTTTGAGGACAATGTGTGGTGTGAGGTGGTTTGATCGAGTAAGTAACGTAAGGGTAAGAGAGATGTGTGGAAATAAAAAGAGCGTGGTTGAGAGAGCAGAAGAGGGTGTTTTGAAATGGTTTGGGCACATGGAGAGAATGAGTGAGGAAAGATTGACCAAGAGGATATATGTGTCGGAGGTGGAGGGAACGAGGAGAAGAGGGAGACCAAATTGGAGGTGGAAAGATGGAGTGAAAAGGATTTTGTGTGATCGGGGCCTGAACATGCAGGAGGGTGAAAGGAGGGCAAGGAATAGAGTGAATTGGAGCGATGTGGTATACAGGGGTTGACGTGCTGTCAGTGGATTGAATCAAGGCATGTGAAGCGTCCGGGGTAAACCATGGAAAGCTGTGTAGGTATGTATATTTGCGTGTGTGGACGTGTGTATGTACATGGGTATGGGGGGGGTTGGGCCATTTCTTTCGTCTGTTTCCTTGCGCTACCTCGCAAACGCGGGAGACAGCGACAAAGTATATAAAAAAAAAAAAAAAAAAATATATATATATATATATATATATATATATATATATATATATATATATATACATTTGTTTGCCTCTCCTGCCATAGCGAGGTAGGGACAGGGAAAAAAAAATACGCCTTTTATGAGAGAATTCTCTCTCTCTCTCTCTCTCTCTCTCTCTCTCTCTCTCTCTCTCTCTCTCTCTCTCTCGCCGCGAGAGAAACTTCCGGACGTCTTTAATTACTTAGCGGGAACACTCGCTCTGTAATAACTGCCACATTTGCGAGTCTGTTGACACACACACTTCAGGTTCTGCCGAGCGCCTTTTTCTTTTTTCTCTCTCTCTCTCCTTTCCCCCAGCGATGACGCGCATACAAATCTCGGCCGTGCGTCCTGCGTCCAGAAGGCTCATAAATGTGCTGATGAGCCCCTCTCTCTCTCTCTCTCTCTCTCTCTCTCTCTCTCTCTCTCTCCCTCTCTCTCTGAGCTTCTTAGGAGAATGAACGAGTTTGACTTGAATTATTCGTTGCTCTTTTTAGGGCGACGCGAAAACTGCCAACAGCCAGCCGGACAGTCTCTCTCTCTCTCTCTCTCTCTCAAACATCAAACACACACACACACACACACACACACACACACACACACACACACACACATTAAAGAAAATCCAGTTTTTTCAATTGCAATCAAACCAATGAGAGAGAGAGAGAGAGAGAGAGAGAGAGAGAGAGAGAGAGAGAGAGAGAGAGAGAGAGAGAGAGAGAGAGAGAGGAGAAATTTACATGTATCTGTGCAACTCTCCCTCCCTCTCTCTCTCTCTCTCTCTCTCTCTCTCTCTCTCTCTCTCTCTCTCTCTCTAAACTTAAAAAACACACATGCGGAGTAGATGGAACCTATAATGTAATTCTCGAAGTTTTTAATTCTCGAAGTTTTTTTTTTCTTCTTTTAACCTTCAAACATGACAGCATTAATAGTGTTTCAACGGAGACTAGTCTATGTAACATTTTCTGTAACTGTCTATGTGACATTTTCTTTACTCCTTCGGAGATGAACACGTATCTTTATTTTCCTCCTAAAGAGGCAGTTTAGAAAGTTTTCCTCCTTCCTTCTAGGCGTAATTAACCAGTTGTTTGACTTACGCAATAACTGTTTACTTCCTGTACGAGAGGAAGTTGGGAAAGAACGACGCAAATAAAAAAAAAAGATATAGTAAAATTACCATTATAATAATACGGGGATTATGAACACAAATTTACATGTGGGTTACGTTTTTTACAGGTTGTCTGATTTACATAATTCATGTAGCATGGCAATTAGGATGTTCTAGCTTCAGACGAAGAGGACTGCCTTTTGCTTTCCCTAGCAGCTTCGCCAGTAGATCTTCTTCCATGCCTAGCCATCAACTTCGAACTCCCGTGCTGGTTGCCATAGCCCTTGAGAACCTTACGTCAAGCACCTCCGTCATGGTAGATCTAATCCCGCGCTCGACATCCTTCGTCAGGAGTCTCTCAAGCTTGATAGCCTACGTCAGGAGGTCTATTTCCACGCTCGATGTCCTCCGTCAGGAAGTCTCCTACGCCAGGAGATCTACTCCCGCGCTCGACATCCTTCGTCAGGAGTCCCCCAAGCTTGATAGCCTACGTTAGGAGGTCTAATTCCACGCTCGATGTCCTCCGTCAGGAGGTCTCCTACGCTCGATATCATCCTACGCCAGGAGATCTGCTCGACATCCTCCTCCGTCAAGAGATCTCCCAAACTCGACTACCTCCCTCAGTAGAGCCCCCACGCTCAACTACCTGCCTCAGGAGATTTTCCATGATCGACATCCAGTGCCACCGCTGCTGCACACGTGGCAGGCACGTGTAAGAACGAAAATAAGTACTTTTCTAGCGCATGGCACACTGTCGCGAGAGCGAAATCATCCACCATCTATATATTAATAAGTTCGTGTCTTCGTTAATGGAGGGTTCATTCTGCCTTTGTATATGACGTACGATACAGATTCTAATTCACTGACCATTAGTAGTTAAGAGGAATCAAATCCAATATACGTATATGGTTAGGAGGGTCTTCATCTCGCCGCGCTAGTAGTGAAACAATCTTCAAATCCTTAAGGATCTGGTTAGACTTTTATAGAGTCATTAGCTTCACTGAAAACCCTTCCCTACCACCACGCGCTGCCTTAGAAACGAACGAGAAACTGATATCACCTTTTTTTCTGGTACAATATGAAAAAAGAAAAAGATGAGAAAGATTCTAAGTCATCCTAAGACATGTAGGTCAGTGTTAGATACCGTCCTTGATGAAGACGTTGAGGGCTTGAGATCAAAAGAAGCCCACGAATGCGTCGACGGAAGCCGCTTCAAAGGCCTCGTCTGGGGGTCCCGAACCTGACAAGGATCATCAGTCGGCGGGAGATAAATACTCGGGGGCTAACTTGATACCTTCACAACCAGCGGCGGACTGAGTCAAGTGTGTAGTGACTTGACTCAGTCACACGGGGTTAAGTGGCTCGCACCGACTGAAGGAACTCGCACAAACTCTGCTGGCGCGCTGATACCCTCATTCCTCGTACG
The DNA here is from genome assembly GCF_036320965.1 of Panulirus ornatus. Classification (NCBI taxonomy): domain Eukaryota; kingdom Metazoa; phylum Arthropoda; class Malacostraca; order Decapoda; family Palinuridae; genus Panulirus; species Panulirus ornatus. Next base: position 10,588,619 of record NC_092292.1, on the reverse strand, counting down.
TGGGGCAAGAATGCATCCAAAGAAGATGTTGTTGGTCTGCTTTGTGAATTTGTGTATACGATTGTGTTTACATACGTGAATAAGAAAATAAACAAAGAGCAATTTACTGAATTTTAGCAGCCACTCGGCTGAAAAAATACAGTTGAGATATCACAGAACTGGTGGTGGTGGGGGTTTATATTAGTAATTATTCTACGTATGCACAATCGAGGCTTAACAATAAGGTGAGGCTATGTAATAAGCACATGGGTGAGGCTTATCTACACAATACAGGAAGCTCTACAGTGCAAAATCTGTGGTCTATACATCATACATTCAGAGGTGATTTGTTGAACACAAAGTGATGTAAAATTACATACAAATGAACTGCAGCAAAACTGTGTTGACAGACGTTATACATTTAATGGCAAAAATAAATGGATAAGATGAATAACGGTTCACTGGAAGTAGTCAGCCATTTGCCTGAAAATATACACCTGAGTTAATACAGGAATGACAGAAACCAGGCCATGATAGTTACGAGTTAACCAATCATACAAGAGCTTAACATTAGGGTGAGAGGGATATTTCCACATTCTATATATGCATATGGATGAGGCTGATCCAGGTAGCCAGGGTGGCAGGTACACTAGGGATGTTCACAGCGTTAATTTTCTGTCCTATGTATTATGAACTAGATTGAACATTGAGAGATGAATAGTTACAGTAATACAGTAGACATATGACATAGCCTAATCAACATGAGACAGAGGTGTTCACTTGCATACCTATGCACTTGCTCAAGAATTGTCTAAGTTCACAGAGGTACGTATAGGACTGTTCTTACACCTGTCAGTACGAACTCTAATTGGAACAAGTTGACTGTGGTGACGGACGGCGGTGGTCCGTGGTGGAGGAGGGGCGTCGGGGCGAAGAAGGTCTCAGTGACGGGGGTGTGTAAGCAGTTTATTTCCTCTGTGTGTGTGCGTGTGTGTGTAAACCATCACTCGATTTCTTTGACGTATCATGGAACCCATACGCGACACTCAGAGTTGCCAGCCATGCAGCATGATGTTGTCGTATTCCACACCAGTTCTTAACCTCTCTGTCTGGTTAGCTGGTCCTTTAGTGGCGCAGCTACTACACCCAGGCCGTCTCCCTCCTACACCGGAGCCGTTGTCATAAGTGAGGCAGCGAAATGGTTGTCAGGTATAAACACCGAGTTCTCGGTGTGTCTACGGTAAGACATAACGTCGTGAGGGCAAGAGGCTATACAATTAGACTTATACATAATAGCATTATGACCGACTGATCTCGTATTCAAAAATGCAACATCTACAACAGAACTCCTGCAAGTAATCTAAGTATAATAACTTCCCCCTTACCACTGTCTCATGCAAACACCTTCAGGGATATTGGTGTCTGACGTTGCCCTCCGAACGCGAAACTCCGTTTCGTGTTTTCTCCCAAGCCTTGAATTTTGTAACTTTGGATGGAAGTTATAAATCCAGTTGAATCCTTTTATTTATAGAACGCTGCCTTCCTACATTAGTCACAAGTATTACATTAAATCATCAGATGATTCTGGTGTAGTGTGCCTGTGTGTACAGTGTTAATATGGTTTATGGAAAGCAAGTATATTTCTGTATCTCGCCCTCCTAGAGTTATGTATCAGATGCTAATTTATTCATAAAGTTGAGAGTAGGATCCAAGAGCTGTTACAGGGGTTAGGCACGGTGTCTGATACCTTGGCAGCCAGCGGTGGACGAGTCCATGTGACATAGAGCGATAGACTCTGTGCCACCCCAGTGCTTGCGAATTTTCCACCGTGATGACATCCATTGACATCTGGCTCGAGTAGGGCCAAGAGGACGCTACCCTATAGAGAGTCGGTACGCAAGACCTTCTAAATACAAGGCCATCTTTCCCTTCTTGGCCAATAGGTCTATATCAAGACGAGACTTTAAGTAAAGGAAGTCTGTTTCCGACGCCGCAGCTCCTTCTTCCTGAAGGAGCTGCACCAGCACACTTCTCCTACTTCTTACCTCAAGTAATGTGATCTGCTTCATGGGCCCTACACGCTGCATTCCACACCAGAGGCCAATGTACACCAATATACCACAGAACAGATGACGTGCGCACGGCCTCAGGGTGAGTCAGTCCCTCCAACAGATGGTATACAGAGGCCACCGAGGCACTGAAGAGGCTTCACATTTTCTTTTTTTTTTTCGTACCAACAGCGTCTATCGGAGATCTTCTTGCTTCCTCGGGGCAGATGGCGAGTGCAGGGAGCTGAAGAGGAGTACGGGGGGACTATCTGTGTTGGCAAGAAAACGGCAAAGCATCTCACTCCTTAAGCCCCACTTCCGCGAGAGGAGATGTCAGCGTCCATTTCGGGATTAGATAAGTAAATCTGGAGTTTATGCCACGTTCATGGCTGGGTTTCGTCCGTGGGTTTCGTGGCTTCCTCGAGACGATCTTGTTCTGGGGTCGGAGTGCGTCCGCTTTCGAGAGACGTCCTAACTGAATGTTGTCTTGTCCGTGTGACTTGTTTTCGTGACTTTTGAGTTATATATATATATATATATTGGAAAGGATCACAATTTTGCGCGTGATCAAGATATTCCTATGAGCCCATGGAGAAAATGAAACCCGATAAGTTCCCAAGTGCACTTTCGTGTCTCCCCTGATGATGTGATTATTACACGAAAGTGCACTTGGGAACTTATCGTGTTTCATTTTCCCCGTAGACTCATAGGAATATATATATATATATATATATATATATATATATATATATATATATATATATATATATATATATATATATATATATATATATTTTCGCCATTTCCCGCGTTAGCAAGGTAGCGTTAAGAAGAAAGAACTGAGCCTAAGAGGGAAAATCCTCACTTGTCCCCCTTCTCTGGGATTCATCTTCCTCTTGCCACCCCTGACCAACCACGGACGAAATTCCCAGAGAGCACTGCGGGTCGCAGGCCTCCCGAAAGGTGATCCGCACCTCACAAATCAATCGATCGATCCGTTGAATCTCATTTTCCACCTAACAAGCAACAGAAAGAAGCTTCAGGTTTCGTGATAATGAAGGAAGTGCGAGGGTGAAGCGATACACTTACGCAGGGCTATGATGATGATGAGAGAGAGAGAGAGAGAGAGAGAGAGAGAGAGAGAGAGAGAGAGAGAGAGAGAGAGAGAGAGAGAGAGAGAAGCGATACACTTACGCAGGGCTATTATGATGAGAGAGAGAGAGAGAGAGAGAGAGAGAGAGAGAGAGAGAGAGAGAGAGAGAGAGAGAGAGAGAAGCGATACACTTACGCAGGGCTATTATGATGAGAGAGAGAGAGAGAGAGAGAGAGAGAGAGAGAGAGAGAGAGAGAGAGAGAGAGAGAGAGAGAGAGAGAGAGAATGCGATTATACCATATCGTCGTTTATGGAGAGAGAAATGATACTCGTGGTTACCGTACACTTAATCTTACGTATCTGTTACATATATACATGTGTGTGTGTGTGTGTGTGTGTGTGTGTGTGTGTGTGTGTGTGTGTGTGTGTTCGTGTATAGTTAATGTTTCAGAAGATGTATATTGCATATGTCTGCTTGTGTGTACGCGTGCGTATTTTTTGTGCATTTCAATTTTTGTGTACATTGTTTTTTCTATCAGTATTCGCGCACGCGCGCGCGTGTGTGTGTGTGTGTGTGCGTGTGTGTGCTTGTATGTATATTTGTGTTTGCATGTGCATGATTGTATGTTTGTTGCGAACGTGTATGTATGTCTTTTATGTGTGTCTACGTCTGTGTATGCACATGTGAATGTGTGTTGTGTGTGTGTGTGTGTGTGTGTATCTGTCTGTCAGTCTATTTTCAGCACATTTTGCATATATGTAAAAAACTTTTTAACTGTGGAACTTGTCATATCTTAGGAAAGACATGTATGCTGTACTGACTAATGTAGTGTAATACAAAACACTTCTGTCAAATGCTGCCGGAGATCACACAGAATAAATGGTCGAGGTGGTGTGCAAAGTGAGAGGGTTAGGGAAAATGATTTGGTAAATAGAGAAAGAGTTAGTAAAAGCTTTGCGGAAGATGAAAGCCGGCAAGGCAGCAGGTTTGGATGGTATTGCAGTGGAATTTATCAAAAAAGGGGGTGACTGTATTGTTGACTGGTTGGTAAGGGTATTCAATGTATGTATGATTCATGGTGAGGTGCCTGAGGATTGGCGGAATGCTTGCATAGTGCCATTGTACAAAGGCAAAGGGGATAAGAGTGAGTGCTCAAAGTACAGAGGTATAAGTTTGTTGAGTATTCCTGGGAAATTATATGGGAGGGAACTGATTGAGAGGGTGAAGGCCTGTACAGAGCATCAGATTGGGGAAGAGCAGTGTGGTTTCAGAAGTGGTAGAGGATGTGTGGATCAGGTGTTTGCTTTGAAGAATGTATGTGAGAAATACTTAGAAAAACAAATGGATTTGTATGTAGCATTTATGGATCTGGAGAAGGCATATGATAGAGTTGATAGAGATGCTCTGTGGAAGTTTTAAGAATATATGGTGTCGGAGGCAAGTTGTTAGAAGCAGTGAAAAGTTTTTATCGAGGATGTAAGGCATGTGTGCGTGTAGGAACAGAGGAAAGTGATTGGTTCTCAGTGAATGTGGGTTTGCGGCAGGGGTGTGTGATGTCTCTATGGTTGTTTAATTTGTTTATGGATGGGGTTGTTAGGGAGGTGAATGCAATAGTTTTAGAAAGAGGGGCAAGTATGCAGTCTGTTCTGGATGAGAGAGCCTGGGAAGTGAATCAGTTGTTGTTCGCTGATGATACATCGCTGGTGGCTGATTCATGTAAGAAACTGCAGAAGCTGGTGACTGAGTTTGGTAAAGTGTGTGAAAGAAGAAAGTTAAGAGTAAATGTGAATAAGAGCAAGGTTATTAGGTACAGTAGGGTTGAGGGTCAAGTCAATTGGGAGGTAAGTTTGAATGGAGAAAAAAGTGGAGGAAGTAAAGTGTTTTAGATATCTGGGAGTGGATCTGGCAGCGGATGGAACCATGGAAGCGGAAGTGAATCATAGGGTGGGGGAGGGGGCGAAAATCCTGGGAGCCTTGAAGAATGTTTGGAAGTTGAGAACATTATATCGGAAAGCAAAAATGGGTATGTTTGAAGGAATAGTGGTTCCAACAATGTTGTACGGTTGCGAGGCGTGGGCTATGGATAGAGTTGTGCGCAGGAGGGTGGATGTGCTGGAAATGAGATGTTTGAGGACAATATGTGGTGTAAGGTGGTTTGATCGAGTAAGTAATGTAAGGGTAAGAGAGATGTGTGGAAATAAAAAGAGTGTGGTTGAGAGAGCAGAAGAGGGTGTTTTGAAATGGTTTGGTCACATGGAGAGAATGAGTGAGGAAAGATTGACCAAGAGGATATATGTGTCAGAGGCGGAGGGAACGAGAAGTGGGAGACCAAATTAGAGGTGGAAAGATGGAGTGAAAAAGATTTTGAGTGATCGGGGCCTGAACATGCAGGAGGGTGAAAGGCGTGCAAGGAATAGAGTGAATTGGAACGATGTGGTATACCGGGATCGACGTGCTGTCAATGGATTGAACCAGGGCATGTGAAGCGTCTGGGGTAAACCAAGGAAAGTTGTGTGGGGCCTGGATGTGGAAAGGGAGCTGTGGTTTCGGTGCATTATTACATGACACCTAGAGACTGAGTTTGAACGAATGGGGCCTTTGTTGTCTTTTCCTAGCGCTACCTCGCACACATGAGGGGGGAGGGAGTTGTTATCCCATGTGTGGCGAGGTGGCGATGGGAACAAATAAAGGCAGACAGTATGAATTATGTACATGTGTATATATGTATATGTCTGTGTGTGTATATATATATGTGTACATTGAGATGTATAGGTATGTGTATTTGCGTGTGTGGACGTGTATGTATATACATGTGTATGTGGGCGGGTTGGGCCATTCTTACGTCTGTTTCTTTGCGCTACCTCGCAAACGCGGTAGACAGCGACAAAGCAAAATATAATAAATAAATAATAATAATAACAATAATAATAATAATAATAATAATAATAATAATTACAATTATGATAATGATGATAATAATAATGATAATAATAATAATGATATTGATGATAATAATAATGATAAAAATAATAATAATAATAATAATAAAAAATAATAATGATAATAATAATAATAATAATAATAATAATAACAATAATAATAATAATAATATTAATAATAATAATAATAATAACAATGATAATAATAATGATAATATAATAATAATAACAAAAATAATAATGATAACAGCAAAGAATTAATGAACGGATTATCCAACTCGCGTCTCTTATTGACGCTAAAACCAGGCAACAGTTTCAATTCACGTGACCAGCAATTCCCTCAAAACGTAACCATGAATAACACTCGTGCATCATTCACTACATCAGATACTGGCAGGACGTCACCTCCTGCCATGGTGTCATCAAGTAACCCTGTCGAGTCTACTCCTGACCCCGTCCATGGAAGGATCTCGCTACCAGGCCTTTTCATGGCGCCCTTGTTCTTCTTGCGGAGGACTTCCTTCCGCCTCATGTCAGGCCACTCAGGGAACCTCCTCACCCGTGCCTCACTTTCCCGCCCTCTGCACCTGCCGCGCCCGCAACCACAACCCCATCTGCCACCTCGTCCCGTCTGCCATCTGCCACTTGCTGCTCCCTCTACGGCTCCATTTGGTTGCCCCATGCCACCTCTTCTCTACCCCCGCCACTCCTCCACGCGCCCCGTCCCCTCCTCTTTCCCTCTCTCGGCCCCTCTGCTCTTCCCCTTATGGCCTGGGGTGGGGTGCCTGCCTGCCTAGCAGCCCGGCTGGACCGGGTGTTGGTGGTAACCTCTGGTCTGGGATTATACCCACGTCACTGTTGTTGTTTGGTTTGGGATTACCGACAGAGTGCTGCTCACCCCCTCATCTCGTCCTCCAGTCCCCTCCCTCCTCCTCCTCCTCCTCTACCCAACCCCTACACCGATCCATTGTCCTCAGCCCTCTCCTACATGCCCCCTAAGAGCGATGCCTCGCTACCACATCCCTCGCTAATCGCCTGTAGGACCTACTTCAGGCTCCAGCAGA
>NC_092292.1:10568995-10576495 GCF_036320965.1 Panulirus ornatus | reverse complement strand
TGTACGAGAGGGAGGGGCAAACAACCAACGCCTTCGAACAGAACACCACAGAGATTATAAACGTCGAGAGAGGTATGTGCCCCTCACTCATCACGGAAATCTAATGTTAATCCCCATTGTAAATTTCTACTTTTGTATTATTCATAGCTGGATTACAACAGTTGAGCATGTATAGACGATTAATACGAGCATAATCAGTCTCTTCGTTGTACGAGTGAATACTACGGGATAAGGATTCACATTACAGGAGGGTTTCATCTGTAATACATTGATCTTTGAGAAGGAACTGGGATATCTGATGAATCGAAGGTGTTGGTCAACGGTGAATCCCCTCTCTCTCTCTCTCTCTCTCTCTCTCTCTCTCTCTCTCTCTCTCTCTCTCTCTCTCTCTCTCTACCTCTCTCTCTCTCTCTCTCTCTCTCTCTCTCATTCGGTATTAGGTGGTAGAGCGGCCACCCAGCAGGATGGCACTACCGCCTGGGTATCGGAATGGTTAGTGAGCCATTAGTCCCTTCAGTGGCTGTCAAGTTCCCTTCCCCCATCCCAACCTACAGCTTCATCTCCCTGCCTCACATACCTGGTGGTTGCTGGCACTCATCCCACAAACACACCTCCAGACACATGTGACCCTTGATAACATGGATTTCACAAGACTCATCACCATTAACTCTTGACTTTCCTGCGATGAACACTACGCGCTGGTCTTGCTTGAGGGGAAAATCTCACCGTAGGAAGTCCCAGGTGAACTGTTGTATGACCGTAACTATTCATCACTTCATGTTCAATCAAGATCATAATGTATAAACCAAACTATTCACTCAGTAAACATCCCTGTATATCTAGCACCCAGACGCACCTCACTTATATGCTTATCCAAAGCATGGCTATATCCAGCTCGCCCTCATCTGAAAGCTCTTGTATGATTATACAACTAGTAAACAACATGACCTCCCAGTTCGGTAATATCTGTAATGCCTCGACTGTGTGTTTTCGACCGACTGGCTGCCTAAATCGAATCAACCATTTTTTCATTTATTTGTGAAATGCGTAGTTTCTCTCTCTCTCTCTCTCTCTCTCTCTCTCTCTCTCTCTCTCTCTCTCTCTCTCTCTCTCTCTCGGCGGTTTCTCCCCTACCCAGCAGAGTCACTGCTTCACCTTTACCTTCCTTCCTTCCTCCCTTGAGCAATACGGCTCGCCACTCCTTCGCTTCACAGAGATATTCCCTGGCTGTGGTATGAACGTCCTCACGGTATATACACATATAACGCCATTCCGACCCCCAGACTGGAGAGAGAGAGAGAGAGAGAGAGAGAGAGAGGGAGAGAGAGAGAGAGAGAGAGAGAGAGAGAGAGAGAGAGAGAGAGAGAGAGAGAGAGAGAGAGAGAGAGAGAGACAGACAGACAGACAGACAGACAGACAGAAACAGGGAGAACTTCTCCACTCGCATCTGCCGCAGACGTGGACCACATCCACTCATTCTCTGACCTCACATTCACAGATCAAAACACTTTCTCTTTTTTGGTATCTCCTGTGGACTCCTCTGGCGCTGGTTGTTGAGCTTCCAGGTGAGCTGAAGCTCGGTGGAGAAACCACAGTACGACGGAAGGTCCTCCATCCTCCAAAAAGTACAAAAGTTGTAACTGAAATCGCTTCTTCATGTGCCTTCCTCAAATTGGTTTCGACCATTTCCATCGACTCTGTTTTACCACGGATGAAGCCAATGCACGTTTTGGCAAATCACTCACGACATAGAACACAGCTCTTCTGTGACTGTTGCAGGACTTGGTGAATAACAGAGCATAACATAGCCGACCTATGACTGTGTTAATACATAGTGACAAAACAAAAACTCTCCTGGAAGGCAACTGTTTGGCGTAGCGGTTAGCGTTGGTGACCTTGATGCACTCATGGGCCGCTAGGGGTCGAGCCCGCATAGGTTAGAATACTGGTTACGGCAGTCAGCCCACAGTCAAGCCAGCCGTTCATCCTTCCCTAAAGGATAGCCGATGAAATGGGTACCTGGTTTAGGCTAAGGTATATATATGTATATATATATATATATATATATATATATATATATATATATATATATATATATATATATATATATACACACAGAGAGAGAGAGAGAGAGAGAGAGAGAGAGAGAGAGAGAGAGAGAGAGAGAGAGAGAGAGAGAGAGAGAGAGAGCGTTAATGAGATGGCCTTAACTAGGGGCATCTAGTTGCCCGTGCTGTCGACGCTAACTTAAAAAGAAATTCATGTTAAAAGACCGTTGATGAATTGATAAATTGATATATATATTCTCGTCTAGCAGTAGGGCTAACCAGATTCCTTGAAGTCATATTCATGTGGTGTTTGTGTTGAATATCCTTTATGAAGGGGAATGTTGGCTTGGCCATCAGTAGCCAGACTGATGCAGTTACAGTACAACAGTCGAGCAGGTTTACTGTGGTTAACAATGTGTGATCAGATTCGTGTAGCTGACCTAAAGTAGTTTCGTCAGTGCAGGTGGTTGGCCTTGTGCTCTTAGAACATTGTACCTGTCCTGGTGGGACTAGAGTGAAAAGGCTTACTTATTCCATAACACCCGATAATACACGAGCAAAAGTATAGTCCATTTATGCCCATCTCGGATGAAAGGTAAAGAAATGATTATGATTAAAAAAAGCATCAACGCAACAGAGATTAATCTGACCACCTTTGATTATTTTGTGTATAATAGATCTTCTTGTTACAGTACCTCAACTCACCACTCCATCTACACCCATAGCAGCCTCGCCTCCATGCTACATTATCTCGATCACCACCTCCTCCAGTCTCACATCAGACGTGACGACCACATGAAGAGGGAAAGACAAAAGAGATCTTCACAGCCTCGCTACATGAAGAGAGAAGGAGGCAGCATAAACGCCAATCCTCATTCGAGTTGTCGCCCCCACACAGTAATCATGCGCACATTTGCCGTGGGTCCAAGTATTCGGGCTCGGACATGGGCAGACAGCTCCCAACACCAATGGCCGAAATAATACCATTAGAAAAGAGAGACGGAAGCAACAACATGAAGACTGGAGTGTGAACATGGTATGACGTTGAAAAAAAGAGGAGACTTCTGTTATGGAGAGAAGAAAGCGGGTAGGCGATAAGACATCATCCTTAGGGACTCTGCTGTCGCCAGGTTACGAAGATGTCGCTCCTTCGACGACTACACGGTGGCACGACTGAGGAAAAAGCCATGCATCACAGGACAGGGAGACGTCGAAGAGCCTAATATTGCAACGTCGTGCCACAGTCCACCAAATTCTTTAGAAACGTCGAGGGCCAGACGAAAGCTCTACCACAAGACAGGATAGATTAACTAGAGAACACTGCTCTGAGAAAGTGGTATTGGTGATCCAGTGTAGAGGCAAGAAACTCTCAGCGTTCAAGAGAGTTAAGATGAGTTGCAAGGACTCTGGCTACAGCAGACGTGTGAGCAGTGGGGCGAGACAGACAGACTGGAGCTGCAAGCCCGGAGTAAGCTAGGGTGATGACGTTCCGTTTGTATAATCTGAGCTAGTGTAGTGTGACCAGAGATACTGGCCTCAACGTTGAGCCACCGTCTGCGAGGCTTCCCTGGCCTGTCATGGATCTCCAGCGGAGAGAGGCGGTGCTGCCACGCTGTGTGTCAGGAGCTGTCTGAGGACCGCTTGCTGGATATCATAGACACATATCGTTGGCATGTGTCTGTCACGCTTGCGTCCGGACGATCGTTGTTTGTGTGAAATGCTCCAGACGTCACAGAAACAGCTTAGCGGTGGCTGTCTGTATGTAGGTCGATGCATTGCTCTCCATGAGAAAGAATGGAGTAACGAGCCAAACAAGGATTATGTTCCCCCGAGGCTTCATCATATGTTGCTGAGGGTAGATCGCTCAAGCAGGATATGGCGAAAACAACGAACTGGCCTGGAAATGGACTTCGATTTGCATCACGAACCAAAAACACCATTAGGATAGCTACGATCACTATGCCAAGAATGAGACAAAAAGAAGTATTTTGAGAATTTATTGAAAGAAAGGAACTTAAACACACTGGGACTTTGCGAAACGATAGCTAAAAACGACGAAGAATGAACATTGCATGAAGCTTATCAACTCATACGAAAGCACTGATTCTTCTGGTCTATAAGGGATTAGCTTCATGCTGACATCGCAAATAAATGATAGAAATGATAATGTAGGCTACACAGATGAACGAATAATAAACACGGCATAACTGAGCCTTATATGTCTATACAATCCTAAGCATGGTAGACTTGCTAATGACCAAGAAGAGGTTTATATACTCTGCAACAGAATTTATGTTAAGTGTACGCATGGAGAAAATGCATGTATTTCAGATTAGAATGGTCGCTTAATAAACAAGAGAGAGAGAGGGTTACAAAAGAAATGTGACAGACAATTAATGTTAAAAAGAAATAAAAAATCTGAAGATTACATATTTATAGATTCCTTTGTTGCAAACTCTACTAGTTTCGCATACTTTCTGTGGACATCAAGAATGCCACAAGTGGTCTTGATGTAGGTAGAACTATGAAAGACAAAGATACACTTACCTGTCATTGATAGATTTATCTATAACGATAGATTACCTATAACAAATTACAAAAAAAAAATTGATGATGTCAAACCTATACTGTCAGTGTCATGAGACTCATGCCAAAAAATGGCCCTGCCAAAAATAATGCCTGTAGATCCAAAATCAAGTAAAATGGAAAAATAAGAAGATTTGTAATAAGCTAATGGAAAATGAAGAATGGATATGATGGCATACGACCAAAATAAGTTTCAAGTACTTGAAGCAACGATTAAAAAGTACAAGTATATTGGGGACGAATGGAACAATTTTAGAGATGATGTATACAACATACAAAAGAAAAAACACAGTAAAACATGCTAATAAGAAAGAAAAACCACAACATGGTGGAATGAAGACGTACAAAAAGCAGTAATAGTGGAAAAGTGAGCACTTAGAAGATAAATAAGGACCAGAGACCTACTGGACAGGTTAAGCTCTGTAGAAACTCGAACATAAGCTGTAATTGAGGGAAGGGCTATAGAAATAGTCTGAAAAATTACTAGACAAGATCTCCTGGTGTGGTTGAACCTAAGAAAATTACACTATCGCGAAGAATGACAGAAAAGGAAGAACGGGTGCAGTTTATGCCACTAAGGATCACAGTTGTTGAGAATCTCTTAGGAGAACCAGAATTATTCGCTCCTCTATGGATAGAATACTTTGAAACTTTGTTATACGTGAGAGAAAATGGAGATTGTGGTGAACTGGTAAAATATAATTTCGGAAATGGAAGAGAGTTTAGAGGGGAATCACAGTACCTGAGATCGGTACTGGAGAGGTGCAAAGAGCTCTCAAGAGGATGAAAATAACATAAGAGGCACCTGGGGGCGACGACAAAACAAAAATGGAGATTATTAAAGCTGTCGCTTAACACGTAATCAAATGACAAAAGATGAAAACGATAAAAGGTAAGATCCGACTAGCAATACACTGTCATTGGGCCACAGAAACAAAGATCTGTGGAAACTGCAAAGGCATTGCATTATTATCCCTTGAAGGAATGATGAGTGAACAGATAATAGAACAATGTTATAGACACGGAAGGACTTAGAAAACTGTTGATATGGTTTTCGACCCGATGTGGGAACGAGTGATTTAGGCTTTTCCTTAAGATCATGTTGGAAAAATGTTAGGAATGGAGCAAAGGGAGGTGTCATGCTTTGATATTTCTAGAAGAAGCTTTCGACAGAATTGATACGTGGTTACTGGAACACCAACACTGTGGAAATGACACAAAACAGATGCAGACGGACGCATTCAAAGTGCAAGATCAGTGCCGGAAACTCTTGATCATGTCGGGTTTAGTTTCCTCGGGTAGGTAAGGAGATAGTCTGACATTGTCGATCAGCATCTATATTGAACACAAGTGGGTTAGACTCGAAGTTCTACTGAGGGACGCCACTCACCCCCTCAACAACTCGTCCTCACCACTCGCGTCAAGAGGAGAGATTATTTTTTCCCCGTAAACCCAAAAGCATCACTCTTACCACTTGTCCTCCACCACTGGCGACCACTGAAGACAGTCTGGGACTGGAGACACTACCTAAAGGGGTGAAGAAAAGAACGTCAAGCTTAACGACTTGTAATCATCTCGGGGACACAGTCAGAACCTTCGTAGTGGCAGTTAATAGTCCTAAGTGGCTGTTCCCTTGCCCTGTTAACCGTAATTACAGGAGATAATCACCCTCAAAACTTCCTACTGCAGCCCTAAACTGCTCGTTTCCTGCTGCTAATAGTACACACTTACTTTCTGCAGTTTACATCGTAATCAACTTTTCGTATCCCTTTTTTTTCCCCTCTCAACATTAGTGTTTCCCATGAACACCAGCATGACAGCCTGTCTCTTATCACTTCCCATGCATCCCCGAAGACTGCAGATCATTTCAGTATTCGGCTTCAGTATCAATTATCTTCATAATCTTAAGTACATTGACAGTCACAAATTCTGATGTAATCTCAGCTGGTTGAGTTACATTAACATTCTAACCTAGAGCTCTTCATGTATGGTTTAGTAGGTAACTCTCAAACATTAAGTATAAAGATAATTATCACTCATACTCCAGAGAGCTTCAGTAGTCTAGGAGTACAACTCTCCCATTTAGTGCAAATTATTTGACATTTGAACTCCATACTTAAGAGGATTTAACCTGCATGCTTAATGTTCAATTGCTAATATATTCTCACTGCATATGACTTTTAAGATAGATTATATATTCTTCAGCTTATTACATCTCGTCTAATATGTTCGATAAACCCTCCTTCTTCATTTTCAATCCATTACATTTGTAGAAATAGTTATTCAACCCTTTTTACCATGTCCAAACATCGACTTTCCAATATCCAACTTATTCTCACGCACATACATCTCCATACCGTATTGTATGTTCATAAACGCCTTCATACTTAAACTCAAAATTTCCATGTTATTACACTCAGAAAATGACAATTTTCTCCACACCACTTCGTCGTCCATACCGAAAACACCTTCATGTCATTCGACATCTTATTCCCTTCCTCCTAACTCACTACTACACTTTCTAACTCACAACACATTAATACATCTTCCACGCCACCACACCTTTGATATCCAACACCTCCTCGCCTTTACCTCCTCTGTATGTCGCCTGTGTAATCTTGCGAAATCCTATGTGTTCCAAGTGTGTTTTGGGTGTCCCATATGCGCTTATAAGTGTCGTAGGGGCGTATGATGGGATCAGACGATGTTGTAAGCTGGTCTGAACCGTCAATGACCATCCTGTCCTCGGAGAAGGTAGGTAATATCCTCGAGTTCAGGGAGGACCGAAGTTGGGAAAAACCTTGGTCTCGGGCACAGTTCACATCAGCTGATGGTATGGGTGGGAAGTCTCGGGCACAGTTCACAT
>NC_092292.1:10516495-10563995 GCF_036320965.1 Panulirus ornatus | reverse complement strand
TGACTTAATGACCAATAATCAAGCAGGTCGAACTGTGACTTAATGACCAATAATCAAGCAGGTCGAACTGTGACTTAATGACCAATAATCAAGCAGGTCGAACTGTGACTTAATGACCAATAATCAAGCAGGTCGAACTGTGACTTAATGACCAATAATCAAGCAGGTCGAACTGTGACTTAATGACCAATAATCAAGTAGGTCGAACTGTGACTTAATGACCAATAATCAAGCAGGTCGAACTGTGACTTAATGACCAATAATCAAGCAGGTCGAACTGTGACTTAATGACCAATAATCAAGCAGGTCGAACTGTGACTTAATAACCAATAATCAAGCAGGTCGAACTGTGACTTAATAACCAATAATCAAGCAGGTCGAACTGTGACTTAATGACCAATAATCAAGCAGGTCGAACTGTGACTTAATGACCAATAATCAAAGCTGGTCGAACTGTGACTTAATGACCAATAATCAAGCAGGTCGAACTGTGACTTAATGACCAATAATCAAAGCTGGTCGAACTGTGACTTAATGACCAATAATCAAAGCAGGTCGAACTGTGACTCAGCGACCAATAATCAAGCAGGTCAAAAGAATTAAGTAAGCTTTTGAGGATAACAGTGATTAGAGACTCGATCTGGAAGAATCCCATTCGTAACACAACAATAATTTCTGCACTGATTCTCGACTGGTATTCTACTCCAGGCTTCACTGCAGATGGAAGGGTGTGTCAGAGCCCTCTGAACCTCATCATGGATTTCTCGTGTGATCTAACTAGTTGGTGAGTACGGCAACTTCCGACAGAACTTTAGGATGGAAATGATTAAAGCCATTACGTATTAGTAGCTCATACGGCAGACGTATTGAATAACAGACCCAAAATAGATTGAGAATCCAGTCAATGCTAATGTTGATCATGTTTTGCTTTCTATCAACACAAGTATTGAATCGGGTAAGGAAGGAGAGGGATGACCATTTTTCGTCACTGATGTCAAGGGTCATGTTAAGCGAAGAGGGTGTAGAAGAATAGTGTCGAAGGTTTTGTTGATGTCTATTGCCACTATAATTGTGCGGGAAGGGGGCTATAGTTTGTGGAAACGGCAGTTGCAACCAATTTTGAACTTCTCTAGGTTGACGGTTTCTGTGCTATTACTGATGTCCACATGGTGATCGACTTACCGTCTTGCCACTGAGTACGTGCTCACTACCCAGTAAACAGAGACAGTCAAGGCAATGAGCCTTGTTAAAGACTCCTCCTTGCCCAGCTATCGAGCTTGGGCCTTTGTCTTGCAAGACGAGCAAGTTGATTTAATTTTTTTACAAAAACATGTCGGCTAAATAGGAAACTGAGTGAATATCTGAGATCCAGAAGAGATCAAGGCACAGACGTGCAGGAGAAGGAGGGACTTTAGACAAGGATGAGTGAGAGGTTCAAGAGGGATTGGTGTTCTGACGAAACGGGTAGGAGTTGAGTTAGGGAGCGACGTTAAGGCAGGAATGGGGAGGGATAAAAGCGACACCAAAGATGGGAAAGAGAATGAAGCAAATAAAAAGCGTCAAAGCAGAGGTAGGGAGGGATGATGCACAAGGGAGGACTGCAAAACTTCAAGGCATGTATGAGGGTATAAACCCTAGAGGGGAGGGGCTTATCTGAATGCATAACACTTCAGTGTTTTTAAGTGAGGATGAGGACGACCACCAGAAATACACTGTCCATGATAGGCCTCGACCTGACGCCTTGTGTTGGAGACGATAGGATGAAGATGGTGTTGGAGACGATAGGATGAAGATGGTGTTAGAGACGACAGGATGAAGATAGTATTAGAGACGATAGGATGAAGATGGTGTTAGAGACGATAGGATGAAGGTGGTGTTAGAGACGATAGGATGAAGATGGTGTTAAAGACGATAGTATGAAGATGGTTCTGGGAACATAGGATGAAGAGAGTATTGGACACATTTTCTCTGCCATTCTGACAAAATTACGTCTTAGGTATTCGTAGCTAGGTAGGCAAGGTAGGCTGTACTTCAACTAAATCCTGACCCTGACCCACAGATTCTGACCACCACTACACCACAGCGATCTGCCTGAACCTATAGCGTCGCTCACAGCGGCCCTTCGAGACTACTGCGTAGCAACGCAAATACACCCAGAAACAGATGTTCTGTCATAACGCCTTACTGTGACGAAGGTTACGCTCCACCGTGCGTAGCCCCGTGACGTAAGTTAGGTTACGCAACAAACGGCATTACAATACGAGGCGCTACTGCAGGTCATAAGCGACAATATACCTTAGTGGGTCGTTCCCGCCAGTACTGGTCGCCATCTGGACGGTGCCAGAGCCAGTGTGCGACCGTAAAATAAATCGAATACAATTCCAATGAGCACACAGATGAGGTAGACATTTCGGTACTGTATTTCCGTCCGTGTTCGTTAGATTCAACCAGTTCTGGTAGGTAATTAAATATGATAATCTTTTGAGATAATTTCTTTCCCCGAGCAATAAGGTTGTGGTGTACGTTCGTTCACGTGGCTGTATCGAAGGATTTGTTCTTACTGAAGGGATGAAGGCAATCTTCTGTGTTCCCCAGATCTGTAACAGGAGACTAAGGGTTTGCTGGAGTACATGGAAAGGGGAAGTTAAAAAGAAATGAGACCAGAAGGAAAACGGGAGGTGTTGATAAGAGAGGGGAATATGGAAGGGAGGATGATGGCAAGATATGGTGGGTTGGGGTCGATTTTGGGATAATACTAGAGAGTGGTCCCTTCCCAAGCATCCTCACCCCGTCACCAGTCGCCTAGATCATGTGTGTGTGTGTGTGTGTGTGTGTGTGTGTGTGTGTGTGTGTGTGTGTGTGTGTGTGATAAGTACTCGGAGAAAGAGAGGGAATATCTATTTACCATTTATGGACCTGGAAAAAGCATATGATAGGTATAAGACAGAAGCCTTATAAAAGATGCTGAAACTATATGGTGTGGGGAGAAAGCTTCTGGACGTAGTGAGGATTTTCATCGAGAAAGTAAGGCATATATGAGAATACGACTGAAGGAAGACGAGTGTGTCTAAGTGAAGGTGTGTCAGGGTTACTGGTGTGTGATGTCATCAGGCCTGTTTAATCTGTTCACAGACGGAGTGGTAAGGGAGGTGAATGCAAAGGCTGCGAAGAGAGAAGAGTGGGTCTTCGATATGCAAGGGGTTCTCCTCTCCCACTAGGTATGAGTTCCTCCCCACCTCCTCCCAACGCTGGTGATTCCCTCCATCTCCTCTCCCACTAGGTATGAGTTCCTCCCCACCTCCTCCCAAAGCTGATTCCCTCCATCTCCTCTCCCACTAGGTATGAGTTCCTCCCCACCTCCTCCCAACGCTGGTGATTCCCTCCATCTCCTCTCCCACTAGGTATGAGTTCCTCCCCACCTCCTCCCAAAGCTGATTCCCTCCATCTCCTCTCCCACTAGGTATGAGTTCCTCCCCACCTCCTCCCAAAGCTGATTCCCTCCATCTCCTCTCCCACTAGGTATGAGTTCCTCCCCACCTCCTCCCAACGCTGGTGATTCCCTCCATCTCCTCTCCCACTAGGTATGAGTTCCTCCCCACCTCCTCCCAACGCTGGTGATTCCCTCCATCTCCTCTCCCACTAGGTATGAGTTCCTCCCCACCTCCTCCCAACGCTGGTGATTCCCTCCATCTCCTCTCCCACTAGGTATGAGTTCCTCCCCACCTCCTCCCAACGCTGGTGATTCCCTCCATCTCCTCTCCCACTAGGTATGAGTTCCTCCCCACCTCCTCCCAACGCTGGTGATTCCCTCCATCTCCTCTCCCACTAGGTATGAGTTCCTCCCCACCTCCTCCCAACGCTGGTGATTCCCTCCATCTCCTCTCCCACTAGGTATGAGTTCCTCCCCACCTCCTCCCAACGCTGGTGATTCCCTCCATCTCCTCTCCCACTAGGTATGAGTTCCTCCCCACCTCCTCCCAACGCTGGTGATTCCCTCCATCTCCTCTCCCACTAGGTATGAGTTCCTCCCCACCTCCTCCCAACGCTGGTGATTCCCTCCATCTCCTCTCCCACTAGGTATGAGTTCCTCCCCACCTCCTCCCAACGCTGGTGATTCCCTCCATCTCCTCTCCCACTAGGTATGAGTTCCTCCCCACCTCCTCCCAACGCTGGTGATTCCCTCCATCTCCTCTCCCACTAGGTATGAGTTCCTCCCCACCTCCTCCCAACGCTGGTGATTCCCTCCATCTCCTCTCCCACTAGGTATGAGTTCCTCCCCACCTCCTCCCAACGCTGGTGATTCCCTCCATCTCCTCTCCCACTAGGTATGAGTTCCTCCCCACCTCCTCCCAACGCTGGTGATTCCCTCCATCTCCTCTCCCACTAGGTATGAGTTCCTCCCCACCTCCTCCCAAAGCTGATTCCCTCCATCTCCTCTCCCACTAGGTATGAGTTCCTCCCCACCTCCTCCCAACGCTGGTGATTCCCTCCATCTCCTCTCCCACTAGGTATGAGTTCCTCCCCACCTCCTCCCAACGCTGGTGATTCCCTCCATCTCCTCTCCCACTAGGTATGAGTTCCTCCCCACCTCCTCCCAACGCTGGTGATTCCCTCCATCTCCTCTCCCACTAGGTATGAGTTCCTCCCCACCTCCTCCCAAAGCTGATTCCCTCCATCTCCTCTCCCACTAGGTATGAGTTCCTCCCCACCTCCTCCCAACGCTGGTGATTCCCTCCATCTCCTCTCCCACTAGGTATGAGTTCCTCCCCACCTCCTCCCAACGCTGGTGATTCCCTCCATCTCCTCTCCCACTAGGTATGAGTTCCTCCCCACCTCCTCCCAACGCTGGTGATTCCCTCCATCTCCTCTCCCACTAGGTATGAGTTCCTCCCCACCTCCTCCCAACGCTGGTGATTCCCTCCATCTCCTCTCCCACTAGGTATGAGTTCCTCCCCACCTCCTCCCAAAGCTGATTCCCTCCATCTCCTCTCCCACTAGGTATGAGTTCCTCCCCACCTCCTCCCAACGCTGGTGATTCCCTCCATCTCCTCTCCCACTAGGTATGAGTTCCTCCCCACCTCCTCCCAACGCTGGTGATTCCCTCCATCTCCTCTCCCACTAGGTATGAGTTCCTCCCCACCTCCTCCCAACGCTGGTGATTCCCTCCATCTCCTCTCCCACTAGGTATGAGTTCCTCCCCACCTCCTCCCAACGCTGGTGATTCCCTCCATCTCCTCTCCCACTAGGTATGAGTTCCTCCCCACCTCCTCCCAACGCTGGTGATTCCCTCCATCTCCTCTCCCACTAGGTATGAGTTCCTCCCCACCTCCTCCCAACGCTGGTGATTCCCTCCATCTCCTCTCCCACTAGGTATGAGTTCCTCCCCACCTCCTCCCAACGCTGGTGATTCCCTCCATCTCCTCTCCCACTAGGTATGAGTTCCTCCCCACCTCCTCCCAACGCTGGTGATTCCCTCCATCTCCTCTCCCACTAGGTATGAGTTCCTCCCCACCTCCTCCCAACGCTGGTGATTCCCTCCATCTCCTCTCCCACTAGGTATGAGTTCCTCCCCACCTCCTCCCAACGCTGGTGATTCCCTCCATCTCCTCTCCCACTAGGTATGAGTTCCTCCCCACCTCCTCCCAACGCTGGTGATTCCCTCCATCTCCTCTCCCACTAGGTATGAGTTCCTCCCCACCTCCTCCCAACGCTGGTGATTCCCTCCATCTCCTCTCCCACTAGGTATGAGTTCCTCCCCACCTCCTCCCAACGCTGGTGATTCCCTCCATCTCCTCTCCCACTAGGTATGAGTTCCTCCCCACCTCCTCCCAAAGCTGATTCCCTCCATCTCCTCTCCCACTAGGTATGAGTTCCTCCCCACCTCCTCCCAACGCTGGTGATTCCCTCCATCTCCTCTCCCACTAGGTATGAGTTCCTCCCCACCTCCTCCCAAAGCTGATTCCCTCCATCTCCTCTCCCACTAGGTATGAGTTCCTCCCCACCTCCTCCCAACGCTGGTGATTCCCTCCATCTCCTCTCCCACTAGGTATGAGTTCCTCCCCACCTCCTCCCAACGCTGGTGATTCCCTCCATCTCCTCTCCCACTAGGTATGAGTTCCTCCCCACCTCCTCCCAACGCTGGTGATTCCCTCCATCTCCTCTCCCACTAGGTATGAGTTCCTCCCCACCTCCTCCCAACGCTGGTGATTCCCTCCATCTCCTCTCCCACTAGGTATGAGTTCCTCCCCACCTCCTCCCAACGCTGGTGATTCCCTCCATCTCCTCTCCCACTAGGTATGAGTTCCTCCCCACCTCCTCCCAACGCTGGTGATTCCCTCCATCTCCTCTCCCACTAGGTATGAGTTCCTCCCCACCTCCTCCCAACGCTGGTGATTCCCTCCATCTCCTCTCCCACTAGGTATGAGTTCCTCCCCACCTCCTCCCAAAGCTGATTCCCTCCATCTCCTCTCCCACTAGGTATGAGTTCCTCCCCACCTCCTCCCAAAGCTGATTCCCTCCATCTCCTCTCCCACTAGGTATGAGTTCCTCCCCACCTCCTCCCAACGCTGGTGATTCCCTCCATCTCCTCTCCCACTAGGTATGAGTTCCTCCCCACCTCCTCCCAAAGCTGATTCCCTCCATCTCCTCTCCCACTAGGTATGAGTTCCTCCCCACCTCCTCCCAACGCTGGTGATTCCCTCCATCTCCTCTCCCACTAGGTATGAGTTCCTCCCCACCTCCTCCCAACGCTGGTGATTCCCTCCATCTCCTCTCCCACTAGGTATGAGTTCCTCCCCACCTCCTCCCAACGCTGGTGATTCCCTCCATCTCCTCTCCCACTAGGTATGAGTTCCTCCCCACCTCCTCCCAACGCTGGTGATTCCCTCCATCTCCTCTCCCACTAGGTATGAGTTCCTCCCCACCTCCTCCCAACGCTGGTGATTCCCTCCATCTCCTCTCCCACTAGGTATGAGTTCCTCCCCACCTCCTCCCAACGCTGGTGATTCCCTCCATCTCCTCTCCCACTAGGTATGAGTTCCTCCCCACCTCCTCCCAACGCTGGTGATTCCCTCCATCTCCTCTCCCACTAGGTATGAGTTCCTCCCCACCTCCTCCCAACGCTGGTGATTCCCTCCATCTCCTCTCCCACTAGGTATGAGTTCCTCCCCACCTCCTCCCAACGCTGGTGATTCCCTCCATCTCCTCTCCCACTAGGTATGAGTTCCTCCCCACCTCCTCCCAACGCTGGTGATTCCCTCCATCTCCTCTCCCACTAGGTATGAGTTCCTCCCCACCTCCTCCCAACGCTGGTGATTCCCTCCATCTCCTCTCCCACTAGGTATGAGTTCCTCCCCACCTCCTCCCAACGCTGGTGATTCCCTCCATCTCCTCTCCCACTAGGTATGAGTTCCTCCCCACCTCCTCCCAACGCTGGTGATTCCCTCCATCTCCTCTCCCACTAGGTATGAGTTCCTCCCCACCTCCTCCCAACGCTGGTGATTCCCTCCATCTCCTCTCCCACTAGGTATGAGTTCCTCCCCACCTCCTCCCAACGCTGGTGATTCCCTCCATCTCCTCTCCCACTAGGTATGAGTTCCTCCCCACCTCCTCCCAACGCTGGTGATTCCCTCCATCTCCTCTCCCACTAGGTATGAGTTCCTCCCCACCTCCTCCCAACGCTGGTGATTCCCTCCATCTCCTCTCCCACTAGGTATGAGTTCCTCCCCACCTCCTCCCAACGCTGGTGATTCCCTCCATCTCCTCTCCCACTAGGTATGAGTTCCTCCCCACCTCCTCCCAACGCTGGTGATTCCCTCCATCTCCTCTCCCACTAGGTATGAGTTCCTCCCCACCTCCTCCCAACGCTGGTGATTCCCTCCATCTCCTCTCCCACTAGGTATGAGTTCCTCCCCACCTCCTCCCAACGCTGGTGATTCCCTCCATCTCCTCTCCCACTAGGTAAGAGCTCCTCCCCACCTCCTCCCAACGCTGGTGATTCCCTCCATCTCCTCTCCCACTAGGTATGAGTTCCTCCCCACCTCCTCCCAACGCTGATGATTCCTTCCATCTTCTCTCCCACTAGGTATGAGTTCCTCCCCACCTCCTCCCAACGCTGGTGATTCCCTCCATCTCCTCTCCCACTAGGTATGAGTTCCTCCCCACCTCCTCCCAACGCTGATGATTCCTTCCATCTTCTCTCCCACTAGGTATGAGTTCCTCCCCACCTCCTCCCAACGCTGATGATTCCTTCCATCTTCTCTCCCACTAGGTATGAGTTCCTCCCCACCTCCTCCCAACGCTGGTGATTCCCTCCATCTCCTCTCCCACTAGGTATGAGTTCCTCCCCACCTCCTCCCAACGCTGATGATTCCTTCCATCTTCTCTCCCACTAGGTAAGAGCTCCTCCCCACCTCCTCCCAACGCTGGTGATTCCCTCCATCTCCTCTCCCACTAGGTAAGAGTTCCTCCCCACCTCCTCCCAACGCTGATGATTCCTTCCATCTTCTCTCCCACTAGGTATGAGTTCCTCCCCACCTCCTCCCAACGCTGGTGATTCCCTCCATCTCCTCTCCCACTAGGTAAGAGCTCCTCCCCACCTCCTCCCAACGCTGGTGATTCCCTCCATCTCCTCTCCCACTAGGTATGAGTTCCTCCCCACCTCCTCCCAACGCTGGTGATTCCCTCCATCTCCTCTCCCACTAGGTATGAGTTCCTCCCCACCTCCTCCCAACGCTGATGATTCCTTCCATCTTCTCTCCCACTAGGTAAGAGCTCCTCCCCACCTCCTCCCAACGCTGGTGATTCCCTCCATCTCCTCTCCCACTAGGTAAGAGCTCCTCCCCACCTCCTCCCAACGCTGGTGATTCCCTCCATCTCCTCTCCCACTAGGTATGAGTTCCTCCCCACCTCCTCCCAAAGCTGATTCCCTCCATCTCCTCTCCCACTAGGTAAGAGCTCCTCCCCACCTCCTCCCAACGCTGATGATTCCTTCCATCTTCTCTCCCACTAGGTATGAGTTCCTCCCCACCTCCTCCCAACGCTGGTGATTCCCTCCATCTCCTCTCCCACTAGGTATGAGTTCCTCCCCACCTCCTCCCAACGCTGGTGATTCCCTCCATCTCCTCTCCCACTAGGTATGAGTTCCTCCCCACCTCCTCCCAAAGCTGATTCCCTCCATCTCCTCTCCCACTAGGTAAGAGCTCCTCCCCACCTCCTCCCAAAGCTGATTCCCTCCATCTCCTCTCCCACTAGGTAAGAGTTCCTCCCCACCTCCTCCCAACGCTGATGATTCCTTCCATCTTCTCTCCCACTAGGTATGAGTTCCTCCCCACCTCCTCCCAACGCTGGTGATTCCCTCCATCTCCTCTCCCACTAGGTATGAGTTCCTCCCCACCTCCTCCCAACGCTGGTGATTCCCTCCATCTCCTCTCCCACTAGGTATGAGTTCCTCCCCACCTCCTCCCAACGCTGATGATTCCTTCCATCTTCTCTCCCACTAGGTATGAGTTCCTCCCCACCTCCTCCCAACGCTGGTGATTCCCTCCATCTCCTCTCCCACTAGGTATGAGTTCCTCCCCACCTCCTCCCAAAGCTGATTCCCTCCATCTCCTCTCCCACTAGGTATGAGTTCCTCCCCACCTCCTCCCAACGCTGGTGATTCCCTCCATCTCCTCTCCCACTAGGTATGAGTTCCTCCCCACCTCCTCCCAACGCTGATGATTCCTTCCATCTTCTCTCCCACTAGGTATGAGTTCCTCCCCACCTCCTCCCAACGCTGGTGATTCCCTCCATCTCCTCTCCCACTAGGTATGAGTTCCTCCCCACCTCCTCCCAACGCTGGTGATTCCCTCCATCTCCTCTCCCACTAGGTATGAGTTCCTCCCCACCTCCTCCCAACGCTGGTGATTCCCTCCATCTCCTCTCCCACTAGGTATGAGTTCCTCCCCACCTCCTCCCAACGCTGGTGATTCCCTCCATCTCCTCTCCCACTAGGTATGAGTTCCTCCCCACCTCCTCCCAACGCTGATGATTCCTTCCATCTTCTCTCCCACTAGGTATGAGTTCCTCCCCACCTCCTCCCAACGCTGGTGATTCCCTCCATCTCCTCTCCCACTGGGTAAGAGTTCCTCCCCACCTCCTCCCAACGCTGGTGATTCCCTCCATCTCCTCTCCCACTAGGTACGAGTTCCTCCCCACCTCCTCCCAAAGCTGATTCCCTCCATCTCCTCTCCCACTAGGTATGAGTTCCTCCCCACCTCCTCCCAACGCTGGTGATTCCTCCATCTCCTCTCCCACTAGGTAAGAGTTCCTCCCCACCTCCTCCCAAAGCTGATTCCCTCCATTTCCTCTCCCACTAGGTATGAGTTCCTCCCCACCTCCTCCCAACGCTGGTGATTCCCTCCATCTCCTCTCCCACTAGGTACGAGCTCCTCCCCACCTCCTCCCAACGCTGGTGATTCCCTCCATCTCCTCTCCCACTAGGTAAGAGCTCCTCCCCACCTCCTCCCAACGCTGATGATTCCTTCCATCTTCTCTCCCACTAGGTACGAGTTCCTTCCCACCTCCTCCCAACGCTGGTGATTCCCTCCATCTCCTCTCCCACTGGGCAATGAATCCCTCCCCATCCTCATCGTTGGTGATCTGCTTCATCTCCTTTCCCACTGGGTTTCCTCATCCCCTCCATCCACCATGATCCCCGCCCCTGGCTGACAAAAGGTGGGGACATCGCTGTCAACCTTTGTTAATAATATTTGCCCTTGCCCTAAGCCGAGGCTGGCGAGCAGTCCCAAATCCCAAAGAGGAAGAGCTGTAAAAGTCTCAGTGATAAGAGATACCGCTGTTCCTCCTGCTTTATTATGCTTTCTCGACCCAGCGTTTGACTTAGGTAGTTAAACTGGTACAGCTTGATTGGATTACCTGGACGGGTGCAGCACGAGAGAAGGAAGAGCTGCTGGGCTGGTGTAATTGGAGTGGTGTTCTGGCTCGAGTGTGGTGTGTATGTGGACAAAGTCAGCTAAACCACAGTTAAGTGAACTGGTGTCGGACTGGCGCAGTGAAACGGGTGTGTATGGGCGAGTGAAAGACTGAGTGGTGTAATGAGAGAGGTGTATAAGGGCCTGCAGGGATAAACTGGTGTAGGTGAGCTTAACTGGTGTAGATAGACTTTATGCACTATGACCCACCCTGTGTCTAGAATGGTATAGGCGGGATGATGATGCCAAACAGGTTTTTCCCGTAGTTCTATGACGCAATTGGTGTATCCAGACCGTTGTAATTGCACTAGCCTACCTGAAATGATATGTGTACTGATGTGGTGTTGGATGCATTTCATTGCATCAGCGTAGATGAAATGCAGAAGCTAACCAAATGTGGCTTGGCTGTCAAAAGCTGGACTGAGGGATGGAGTTGGACACGACTGGACTTGAGGCAAGTACAGCTGGCGAAGACGGACTTTCCAAGCTGGTCTAATGTTGCCATAAGGGTATTGCTGGACTGATGGCGCCGACCTGTGGAGTAGTTCGGCTGGGGGAGGCAGTCTTATGTAGTTACAATGCTCCACTTCATGTTGGTGTAACTGAACTGGCTTGCTTGACCTAGTCTTGTTACGTGAGAGTTTCAGGCCTGATGAGTTAACAAATATGGTGAGTTATGTTGAATGTAGTTGACTTAGTTCGCATAGCTGCTTTAAGTAAGCTTGATCAGATCAGACTTGAGCACAAGTGTTTTGGTGTAGTTAGGCGTAATGTATCTGAACAAGCGTAAGTGGTCTTCTGTAGCCAAACTGGCGCATGAGTAATGAGATGACCTGCGTTGGTGTAGCTAGACAAATGTGATTACGGTGACTTATCTTCCATACGGACCATATGGACAAATGTCGTTAGTTCTCTGGACCTATAACCAGATCAGGCGACCCTGTGGCCAGCTGGTGACCTAGCCCCCTCACACCCCAGCACTCGGACCCTCGCAGGCCCCGATGGCTGCCAATTCCAGAGGAACACCATACCAATATTGGAAGAACACGCACCTCCCTCTGGACCACTACCCAGATGGATGCCAAACACAAGGAAACTGGGTTAAGCCCCATGTCTTCCCCACTTGCGAATATTCCCCCTTTATATTTCCTCCTCGTCACTTGTCTGTTGTTCCTGGTTCCTTCGTTGTGACGCTTGGTGAAGGTTCTTTTCTTGCTTATGCAACATTAGTTTGAGATTAGAGATGAATTGACTTGTGTACAGAGTGTGACGCTATGGGACTTGTGTGGGGAGTGTGGCATGACGCTATGGGACTTGTGTGGGGAGTGTGGCGTGACGCCAGGGACTTGTGTGGGGAGTGTGGTGTGACGCTATGGGACTTGTGTGGGGAGTGTGGTGTGACGCTATGAGACTTGTGTGGGGAGTGTGGCGTGACGCCAGGGGACTTGTGTGGGGAGTGTGGCGTGACGCTATGGGACTTGTGTGTGGAGCGTGGCGTGACGCTACGGGACTTGTGTGGGGAGTGTGGTGTGACGCTATGGGACTTCCGTGTGGAGTGTGGCGTGACGCTATGGGACTTGTGTGGGGAGTGTAGCGTGACGCCAGGTGACTTGTGTGGGGAGTGTAGCGTGAGGCTATGGGACTTGTGTGGAGTACAGTCTAACATCATGGGATCTGTGCAGAGCGAGGCACGATGCTATATGACTCGCATCTACTGAGGAGGGGACATGGAAAGTCAGGCCTCCATGTCTGGAGACGGAGTCCACTGGCCTCCATGTCTGGAGACGGAGTCCACTAGCCTCCATTTCTGGAGATGGGAGTCCACTGGCATAATGCTACATGACTTACGTGGAATGCTGGGAACTTGCATGAAGTATGGAGAGGTGGAATGAGTCCTTATGAGGAGCTTAGCGTGATGCCATATGTGTGTGTGTGTGTGTGTGTGTGTGTGTCTATACGTCACAGGCCTACGGCGGGATATGGGATGCCTATTCATGGATTACAGTCCCTTGGGGCCAGGGTTTAGCGAAGGTCCTAATGGACACCAGCTGCCTCCTGGTGGGCAGGCGTGCGCCTCTTTCAAATGGAATTAGTTAATGTTCGTCAACAACTGGGGAGAGGCCGAGGATACGGTCCATAATGATGAGATGATTTTATATCCTGCTCTTGTTTTATATCCGTAGATACCCCCCACCCCTCCCATTCTCTCTCTCTCTCTCTCTCTCTCTCTCTCTATCTCTTTCTCTCTCTCTCTCTCTCTCTCTCTCTCTCTCTCTCTCTCTCTCTCTCTCTCTCTCCATGAAGTTTCATGATTGAAAGCAAAATTAGTACAGCCTTGTTGTTCCTATACATGAGAATTCTCTCGAATGTGTTCACGTTCTCGAAAAACTCAATGTACAAGTAGTATTCAAATATGACAACACCATCAAGAAAGCCCTTATCAAAAATATCGCATCAAATAATACAGCAGGTGATGTTTATAAAGTCCCATGTAAAGACTAACCAATCTTATATTGGACAATCGGGGAAAGATTTGGAGACTTAGATCTCACAACATAAGTATAGTGTTAAGATAGTCCAACAGAGCAACAGCTTATTTCAACACAAAGCTGTTTTTGATCACCATACCGACTGGGAAGGAGCTAAGACCATAGCTAAATCGTTTCAGTGAAAGAAATGTAATTGAATCACGTTTGATCTCTGGCACATTTGATCATAATGTAAATAAGTCCTTTGGCCATTCTAAATGCGACAAGCTTTTAAGTGATATAATTATTAAGAAGTATCCACCAGAATAACCCTGTCCACACACATTGTAAGGAGAGGAAGGTCAGATGTCACATAATTAGTGCCCACCTGCACTCTACTAGGATTATGAAGCCTTGCCTCACGAGTCATCTGTGCTTTTAAGGACCTCAACACCTGAACGAGCCCCGCCAACAGGCAAAGACCCGTGTCGGACCATGCAGAGGTCCGACGATCCTATAAAAGAAAAGAAGAAAAAGAGACAAAAGAAAACGTATACGACGATCAAGTATGAAATCATATATATATATATATATATATATATATATATATATATATATATATATATATATATATATATATTTATTTATTTATCTATTTTGCTTTGTCGCTGTCTCCCGCGTTTGCGAGGTAGCGCAAGGAAACAGACGAAAGAAATGGCCCAACCCACCCCCATACACATGTATATACATACACGTCCACACACGCAAATATACATACCCATACATCTCAATGTACACATATATATACACCCACAGACACATACATATATGCACACAATTCACACTATCTGCCTTTAATCATTCCCATCGCCACCTCGCCACACATGAAATAACAACCCCCTCCCCCCTCATGTGTGCGAGGTAGCGCTAGGAAAAGACAACAAAGGCCCCATTCGTTCACACTCAATATATATATTGGAAATATATATATTGGAAAGGATTACAATCTAGCGCGTGATCAAGTATATTCCTATGAGTCCACGGGGAAATGAAACACGATAAGTTCCCAAGTGCACTTTCGTGTAATAATCATATCATCAGGGGAGACACAAGAAAGAAATGAATGACAGTTGATATACATCGAAGAGACGTAACTAGGACGCCATTTGGTAAACAAATAGCGACCTAGCTACGTCTCTTCGTTGTATATCAACTGTTATATTTCCCTCTTGTGTCTCCCCTGATGATGTGATTATTAAACGAAAGTGCACTTGGGAACTTATCGTGTTTCATTTCCCCGTGGACTCATAGGAATATATTTATTTCATACTATTCTCTATTCCCCGCATTAGCGAGGTAGCGTTAAGGACAGAGGACTGAGCCTTTGAGGGAATATCCTCACTCGGTCCCCTTCTCTCAATTGTGTATCAGACAACTCCAAAAGAGAGAACCATAGCGACAGCAAACCCCCTTCACTCAGAATTATGTCTCTCTTAAAAGAGGTTCCCCCTCTCGCTTCACGGCGTTTCAAGGCTCATAATAAAATCGTAAGGACCCGTAACCCCCTAGGGGAACCGAAATCGAAAAGTCATGTTTTTGCAGCGGAGGAAACACTCGGTGCTTCTCTCCCTCCCTCGCCCTATCCGAGCCATACATGGCTGCACTTGGCGGGCTGCGGCTGAGGGGAAGTGTAGGGGGGAAGGGCTTGGCGTAGCCCATGTGGCACCCAGTGGTGTACGAGCCAGCAACCTGATAGTCCATGAACGTCAGACCAAGAACTTGTTAGAAGTCACGCGAAGCTTTAAACCCAGCAGGGGATCGTAGGCAACTTGACAGCCAAAGGGAGACGGGCAGTAAAGTACTTGACAACCAACAGGGAATTCCAGACGACCTTAATAACAGATATAGGAGTACAAAACCACATGAACGTCACTGGAGAATATCATGTAACTCAAAAGCCAGTGGGTAAATGCTGGACAACTTGACAGGTAACTTGAGAACACCATTAACAACTTTACAAGGATTAGGAAACATGTAACTACTTGTTAGCCTAAAAGGGTGTAACAGCCAACATAAAAACCAGTAGGGGAATAAGAAAACAAAAGAGAATAGCAACTATTAATGGTCATATTAATCAGTTATGCAACGAACAGGGAATACCAGAAAGGTCGAGAGCAAACATCTGTCATCACGTACACAACTGCTCTTTCAAAAAGAAGTTGAAGATCATGCAGTCTCGTTTAACGACAGTGGTATAATGCACCTTTCGTTGATCCTTTCGATCTGAAAATCTAGAACCGGAAGCGACTTACCTGGCCCACCAGACAGACAAGGCGCCACCACGAGTCAACTGACAGATTGATAAAGCGATCAGATGTCAAGCAAGACGTAACTCTCAACAGCTGGTAAACAGGAGAATTATGATCTGGCGGCGGACGTGAGCTTCGCTTAACGTCCAGGATTAATTCGGTTTTCATATTCTTATTTAACGAGGAAAATGATAATCTAATCAAACACAGAGCAAGTTGACACGACAGGAACAAACTCTCTCTCCCAACTATCTATTTATGTCCCAGTAATATATATACATATATATATATATATATATATATATATATATATATATATATATATATATATATATATATAGATGAAGTGAGGGGGAGATGGAGTAAACATTTTGAAGGATTGCTGAATGTGTTTGATGACAGGATGTGAGGAGTTTGGGTCGCGGTGGTGTGCGAGTTGATATTCATGGAGAGTGGTTTGGTGAAGAGAGACGAGGCAGTGAAAGCCTTATATAAGATGAGATGTGGCAAGCCAGCTGGAGTGGGTGGTATTGCAGTTGAAATCATTATTAATTGGTTGATAAGGATTTTCAGCGCATGAATGGATCATAGTGAGGTGCTTGAGGATTAGCGGAATGCATGTATAGTGCCACTGTATAAAGGCAAGGAGGCTAGAGGTGTGTTCAAGTCACAGATGCACAAGATTGTTGAGTGTACTGGTACGTTGTATGGGAGGGTATTGATTAAGAGAGTGAAGGCATGTACAGAGCGTCAGACTGGGTAGGAGCAGTGTGGTTTCAGAAATAGTAGAGGATATGTGAATCAGGTGTTTGCTTTGAAGAATGTGTGTGGGAAATGGAGAAACAGATGAATTTGTATGTGGCATTCATGGATCTGGAGAAAGCATATGATATGGCTGAAAGGTGCCTTGCGGAAAGTCTTAAGAATATACGGTGTGGGAGGAAAGCTGTTAGCAGTGGTGATTAGTTTCCGTCTAGGGTATAAGACGAGTGCCCAGGTGGGAGGAGAGGAGAGTGAATGGTTCCAAACGAAGGCTGGTCTGCAGTAGGGCA
Organism: Panulirus ornatus; assembly: GCF_036320965.1. Taxonomy (NCBI): domain Eukaryota; kingdom Metazoa; phylum Arthropoda; class Malacostraca; order Decapoda; family Palinuridae; genus Panulirus; species Panulirus ornatus. The sequence goes on along the minus strand of NC_092292.1, from coordinate 10,547,193 downwards.
TGTGTGATGTTATTATAGTTGCTCAGTTTGTTGATGGATGAGGTGAAGAGAGAGGTAAATGCAAGAGTCTTGGAGAGAGGGGCGAGTATGCAGTGTGTAGGAGATGAGAGGGCTTTGGATGTGAGACAGCTGTTGTTTGCTGATGACACCAAGACTGGTGGCAGATTCGAGTGAGAAGCGGAAGAAACTGGTGACTCAGATTGGAAGTGTGTGTGTGAAAAGAGAACGTTGAAAGTTGGTATGAACAAAAAGAAAGTTATTAGGTTTAGCAGGGTTGTGGGATAGATAAGCTTGGGTCTGGATTTGAATGGAGAAAAGTTGGTGGAAGTGAAATGTTTTTGATACCTGGGAGTGGACATGACAGCGAATGGAACCATGGAAGCGGGAATTTTGGAGGAAGTACAAATTTCGTCTTTGAAAATTTTTTTTAGGTTGTTGTTCTTGTTGTTGTTGTTCAGAAAGAAATGCTGCAGTAAAAACTTCAGAGTCCTTGTGGAGCAGGGAAAGACATAGGTCTCAAAACGGCCTTCTGATCCAGGACCAGCCCGTAGCACGAAATGCCGGGAAGATGAGAAGGAAGAGCAGTGGTGTGCCAAGCTTATCCCACTATGTACGAGACGGTCATGAGACAACAGCCCTCAGATATGACATCGATTTTCTTCTGTTTTCAGTTTTTCTTAATTATCTCTTTTGCTCAGTAAGGCAGTCCCCTGGAGACTGCCACAGCCACGCAGTCATGCTAAGGACGTCGCGCAGTAAAAGCGTCTTCACTGGAGCAGAACTGTCGCTGCTGCGGCAGGCAAAGGAAAAAAAAATGGCTTTATGTAGCCAAGGCGTCTAACACTCTTCCTGTTCTCCAGTGGACGAATCTGAATTCGAACATTTTGGAAATATTCTCGTATAATGAATGTCAATAAATCACCGGTGCAGGAAAAAAAAAAAGTTAAAAATGATCCGATTTCTAGTTAATGAAGTACATTAATGATTGCTTGTAAGCCTGAGCAACTACAGTACGAGTATATTTAACCTGGAATCTCCACTCGAGAGCCAGAGCCAAACACACACACACACACACACACACTACATACGAGCTATCTATAACGGAAGAGCAATGCTCTAGTCTTCGTCCACACTCTACGCCCTCCTGCAAGACCCTGCCACGTCGACTGCTTCCTCCCATCCCCCAACCTTGTCTCTTGCTCAGGCATCATTACCCTCGGCTGACTCTCACCTGCATGCACCACTGACCTCCCTTTGCTCACTCCCCTTGAGAGAGACTCGTTCCTGTCTCCTCCCGTGTCATGGAAAGACCTTCATGCTCTTCCCCTCTGAACGCCGTTTACCTTCTACGTCTCAGAGTATGACTTGTGCCATCTCGGTTTGAACCTCTTCTTAGTTGAAAGAGAACGACCTGCCCTTCCCTCCACCTCCATTTTTCCCTGCACTAACGCCTCATCGCCTCTTATCTCCTTACCATATCTAATCCTCCTCCATCTCTCTAACAAGACTACCTACCCTCTAGTAGGAGCAATACTCACCCTAACACCCCCCAAACTCCCCACATCCATTCCAGTGGGATCACACCCCACCAACCACCTCCAATACCAGGTCATTTCCACACTCCCTTAAAGCCCCTAATAGCCCTTAGTAAAGCCCCCTTCCACCCCCTCCCTAGGCGGGATTACCCAGCACCTGGCGGGGCTCAGGTGCGGCGTCGCTGATGGGCTGATAATGAGGGTTGGGAGTGCAAGGATGTTGGTAATGAAACATGTCATTCATCTCAAGCACTATTAGCCGGGTCCTCCATCAGGCTGGGGTGTGTAGCCGGGTTCCTATGAAGGACTAGGCGGGTGTTCTCAGGGATATTCGCGGGTTGTCTAGTAGCGACGACAGCTGTTGGGGAATTATGTGAATATTTAACTAACGCATATATCATGCGTATAACTGGTGCTGTGTCTTGAGGGTGCGCTCTCTCTCCTCTCTCTCTCTCTCTCTCTCTCTCTCTCTCTCTCTCTCTCTCTCTCTCTCCCTCCGCACGTGCACACTGATCCATAAACAAGGCAACAGAGATGCTGAAATGGAGTCAATCCTCAATACGAGCACAACAGAGGACTGATCTGAACGATACTTGCTTCACTTACATTGAGACGGATCATCACAGAAAGATTTCTGTCATACAAACTTCAGCATGTGAACTACATCCTCTCTAACTTGTTCCCTACCTGTGCCTCAAGCTCCCATAATCCACTATTACATTTCTTCTTTGCAGTAGATGTTGCACCTTGGAGTACAGCTTGTACATATGATTTCGTCCTTTTCAGTGTCTTTTAATGCCCTGAAGTAGCCTGGAAATCACTAGGTAGTTTTTTGCATTTGGGAATAAATCTAGCATATAGACTTTGTATCTTACAGTATATTCAATGTCATAAAACAGTAGACTTTGTATCTTACAGTATATTCAATGTCTTGGAGTAGATTATGCAACTTAGAGTAGACCTCTTCCACTTCAAATCTCGTAGCTTTCAGTACATTCTGTATCTTGGAGTACATTTTGTATTTCGGCTCCACTATGTGATTAGTTTAGAGAAAAAGAAATCCCCCTTTTCATGTATTGATCTAAGATATGTTGGGTTGAATGTGGCAGCCACTCTGAGGTTGGTGTTGGTGATAGGCCAAACTAAGGCTCCAACACAAGCTGGTCTTGGCAACACCTATATTGAAGTACCAACACAGGGCTGGTGTTGGTGGTAGGTATCTGAGGCTCCACCACAGGGCTGGTGTGGGTGGTAGGTATACTGAGGCTCCACCATAGGGCTGGTGTTGGTGCTAGCCACACTGAGGCTCCACCATATAATCCTACCATGTGGGCTTTTCAGAGGCATATCATGTCTAACTAAAGGGGCATTTACATTGGCCTTACACGGTGTATGAATAAGCTACCACCACCAATGAAATATCCACACCTTCGCTCTTGCAACTTCAGGTACATCGGATGATCTTATACAAATTGCAGGCACTTCATCTATCGTGTAGATAATTGACAAACACCTACGTTCTCCATTGTCCTAGTGTCGAATGCATGGAAGGTGCGTTCCGGTAATTCCACGCTGAGAGTTTGCGTCGCTCGGTACACTATAACCCACTGAGTCTTCCCGTTAATGCCTGTAGTTAAGTCCTATAGCAAAGGGAAATATAGAATCTTATACTGGTAAGGATGTAAGCCCATTCTGGGTATCGAAGACGACCATTACGTACTGAAGGCCATCAGAAATCTATCCACAACCAAAGAACAGTTGCGCTAGGCCTTACCCACACCAAGAGCAAGTACTCCCCGTATTTTTGATAATGGTCTCTCTTGCTTCATGTTTGATATTTATGATACATGTACAAACGTTACTGTACACGAGTCAGTCATCCTTGGCATGAGAAGATAGATAAGTAGAAATTATTTCTCCTTATCGTCTAACACTTGTGTTAACTCCACCAGCCAGACTCCAGCTGCTCCGTCGTCCCAGTGTTGAAACCAAGCCGCTGCCACGAAGAATTCTTGCTCTCCCCTTTTTCTTTGTGACCTTCCGTGTGACACTATGATCTCGTTATTCTCGTAAATGACCCAAGACTGTCTTTAAAGTGCCTGTCTAAATGACTGTTTGTTCATTTAAACTTTCGACAATGACTGTCAGCTCTCCAGGTAATGGCGCCTTGGGTATAATCTTCATACGTCGTAGAATAACTTGAAGGATCAACATCCCTCACACCACTCCCGTCTGTATATAGATAATCACACAGAGGGAGACTCTGCCGAGATGTCTTTTCTTTGATAGGACGAAATCTCCGCTGCCCATTCTTCGGCATAAAGGCTAGCTTATCTACAGCGGATGTATTTACACTGGGCTAGAGTGGCCCAGATTTGAAACTAGTATTCAACTGGATAACCAGGAGGTTGTAAACATCTTTATCACACAGGTGCTTCTGAAGGAATGGCTGAGCACATCTGTGGTATACGTTAAGTGACAGAATTTTTTACATGTGTCGATTCGCTTTAACACAGTCCATTGTATTGCTGTGATCAGAGGACTAACTGCCCCTTATTGTCAATATATATATATATATATATATATATATATATATATATATATATATATATATATATATATATATGAGAACGTCAGATATGACAATGCCACAAAGATATTCTGGAATGGACAGTTGAAACAAACGAACGTCAGACAGCTGTCAATAAAATACAAATGGTTATCCGATTCATTAGTGTCATCCTTTAATTAAGACGAGACCAGTGGCAAATTTTCTGAGGTGTCAGGAGGCTCATACACCAATGTCATAAGCTGTTAAGAGGATCTGACCAAAATACAATCTTCCCCTGGTGGATGAACCTGCTAAAGCAAAGGGTTTCCTATGGGATCCACCAGCTAGAGATGCTCATAGTGTGTCACTCACGATACTGTCGCCCGTCTGGTATTCACAGTGGTACTCGTGATTGTATGAAGTCCAACAGCTTATCATTACTACTAGGAAGCTTTCCTTCCTCGTGTTATGCCATAAGGCGACGCCAGGTGTTTCCCTGTGTACATGATAGAGATGGACATGTGCTTGATGTGCTAAACGTGCTTCCTCCTGCGTACAGAATGGAGATGGGCGTATGGGCATGTAATAAATATAAAGAAGTGTCCTCAAGCACCTGATCAATGTCATGTCTCAGCAGGGAGTCATAAAGGAATGAGACTATTTGACGACCACGTTCGTCCTCATGGGCCTGATGCCCCTCTGCTGGAAGCGGAGCTGCTGTGTCTTAACTTATCCCTACGTACGTGTCCTGACGACAGAGAGAGAGAGAGGGGTCACGCCAGCCTAACCAACCCTCACAAGCCAGCGATACCGTCCTGTGCAGAACTATAAAACGTATTCAGTGTGATTATCTGCGACTGGTCACCCAGGCAGAGATCTGGCTTGCGTCTGTGTTTTCCTTCTTAGTGAAACAGATATGGCGAGGAGCAGTTTCACGTGTATAGTTCATATCTTAGGTAGCGTTCACATTATTCGTCCTTATTCTGTATAATACGGAAACCACTCACACACGCAGCCATGCGCAGTATGTACAGATGCTTGTGGTCCACAAAGAACCTGGCCATTCACTATGAGCATAAACTGACACACATTTACGTCAAATACTAAAGTCTACGAAAAACAGGAACAGAGGCTTTATGCCTGGCTAACGCCTGAATGATTTACTTCGGTAATATCGTCTTCTCATTCGTTACTCTGTCATCTTCGAACTACGCGGCAAAGAAACAGGTTCCTAGTGGTTGCCGAACTTGAGAAAGGCACAAGACATAGACAGTTTCTGGAATGAGGACAGAGGCAATCGCAACTGTTGCAACATTTGGAAGTAAAATTAGGAATCTTATATAAGACAGAGACGAAGTAGGAGAGGTAACACCAGTAGCACAGCAAGCTCGGTTTATAGAACCCCCTGCTGCAGTAGATGCCAACGAACTCACTTCGATGAGTTAGAACCAGGTAGGACGGAACACATAGTGTGGCTGAAGGGGCACGTACAGCATGTGGAAATAAGCACAGAGCGAACATGGGGTACAATAAATCCACCAACACAGGAAGGGTGACAGGTGTGCTCAACTGGGCTCAAAACACAGAGGGTCCTGGCTTTGCTGCAAAAGAGGAGGAGGTAACACTGTTAATGGCACTGGTGATAATACAAAAGAGAGCTTTGATACCACATCCACACAGAGCCGACGGCAAATTCTCAAATAATGGTTAAGTGAATGTAACATTGATGAGACTCCTGAATTATTTATTGTGACATTGTATCCCAGTAGGATATGAATTCGCGCCCTGAATATCGCACAGCACAAATAGCAACCTTCATTAAGGCTGAATGAATATCGGGTCCATCTCTCATTTGGGTCAGGAAAATTCAAATTAGATGTTTTATCATTTTGAGACATCTATGCCTCGTGATGAGTATACGAAACGCAAATTTTTGGTGCGAGTGAATACCTTTTGACAGAGACCATTTGTTTGTGGATGATGATGAGAGAGAAGTAATTGAATCACTGATGAAGGATCGCTGGGTGCTGAGCGGGAGACAGAGCTGCAAAAGAGATCAAGGTTTTCTTCCGGGATATATAGATCAACTTTGTTTGTCTCGGCGGTTCAACCCTCCTACTGATGTGGTAGTCTGAGGTCTCGTGGGGTCAAGGGTGAGGAAGAGGAAGTGTAGAGAGTAAAGAGAAGAGGGAGGGGGGTAAAGAGGGCGGGAAGGGACCAGAGGAGGAAGGGAAGCTTAACACCCTCATAACTAGCACCAAACTATCCATAAGCTTCCGCCTACGCCATCCTGGGCGCATCCGATCTACTCACGCCTCCTCTCACACCCATGCCTCCTCACACACCCACGCCTCCTCACACCCTCAACACTCACTCATCAGTTCTCAACGCTCGATACCCAGTCGCCTCTAACACATTGTCTGATGCGTGCCCATCCATACTTCTCTAACTCACATATACATGGTTCTTACATACACACCCAACCCCATGCCTATCTAAACACCTCTGTCACAGACCATCAAGGTCTCCTGTTATACGTCCTTCCCATATATACTATCTCCACGTACCTCGTACCTGTGATTATCACCCATCTAACTCGTGTCTGGCCACACACCATTTGCCCATATCCTGATCATGGCATGCCTGATATATCACTATTCAGCCTGCTATTCCATACACTCCAACCCATTCCTACCCATCACCACACACACACACACACACACCACGAGCTATACATGTCCATATAATTCTCTCCAAATACGTACCTTGCAACCCGTCCTTAACCACCTACCTTTGACACATGACAGCCCAGCCAACTCCTATAGCATCGCTTATACACCATGATTTATATTCATTCATATATCCTTGACCACCATCGACCCAAAGGTCTGCACTAATACATGCTTAGCCACACAGTTCTGACCTATGCATACACACACACACACCCACACACACACACACACACACACACACACACACCTCACCCTCACCTAGCTATACTTTTTTGCATACAGCTACGCACCATATCGTCATTACATCTCACCTGGCGTCAGAAATGTGATCGAAATATTTCTTTCATCGACCAGGCATGTCAGTACAAAGCTTTCGAAGTATCTACGGACGATGGTAGGAGGAGGGGGACACGCCAGCTGCCACAGGAGGCCAGAGGAATGTCTGCCCGAACTACTTTCACGGACGTGAGAAGATCTGCCGTGCCCCCCTGGGCCAGGGGTGGGTGAGCCGACGGGGTAGGTTTTCACGGTGGGAATGAGGAAAACTGTCGTAGTTACACCAGACGACCAGGTGACCCCAGACCACCTCTTTCTCTACCTTCAGCGTCTACTGCAGGCGGGTGTAGTGCTTGAGGTGTGTGTGTGTGTGTGTGTGTGTGTGTGTGTGTGTGGCAAAAGGTAGCCTTCGATATAGACGGAAGAGCTGCTGTCAACGCTGACGCCAATGGTAGAGCCGTCGACAATACATCCTTTGAGCAGAGACATCTACGATCAGGGGAATGAAGAAGCACCAGCGGCCCATCCTCAGGACCTGTGGGAGACGAAGACGAGGGTGAAGATGCCCCCTTCGAGAGGCTGCTACCAACAGGTAAAGACCCAGTAGGACACCGACGAACCACGGACTGGTAGAGATGGTCTCCTCCACACCACCAAACTCCTGAAAGTCTATGCTGTATTCTCTACGTCAGCCAAACATGACCCAAAACTTTGATATGGCAAGATGGGGAAATCAGGGAGATGGCAACGGGTCGCAACTCATTAAAAGATTATGTGGTCTACTGAACTGGGCTTTGGGGGAGGCATACGAAGTCTTCTAATCATGAGGAGCCTTTTGATTGATAGGGGGAAAGTACTAATGATGGACCGAAAGAGTTTGAGTAGCTCAGGGAAGGAGGGACTTGTATAGTTTCATTGATAAGTCACATGAGTGTAGTGGAGTGCTTTACCCAAAGGCTATTGTACAAATGTCTAGCATCGTTGAATTCAGGTACTAAGGGGATGGTAGAGATGGAAGGAAGGCTGGGAGGCAGTTGGTGTCAATATGGGATGGGTTGCGGCAGATGGTAATGAACTGATCATTATATTAAGCTGCTCCATCAGGTTACAGATATGTATATCTGACCAGTTTACTCTTTTAGTTTCTTATAACATTGGGTTATGTCAGGCTGTTTGGTGAGGTCTAATAAGGTCTCTATGCAGAGAGTGTACTTGTGTGTGTGTGTGTGTGTGTGTGTGTGTGTGTGTGTGTGCGCGCGCGTGTGTGTCGTGCGTGCACGAGCACGCCTAATGCCACTGGACCATTATACTCAGTTAACTAACTTTTCACAGAATAATTTGGACTCTGCACTGAGAGAAATGGTTCATAATCCATTTAGTATATAAACAAGAGAGCAGCAATTCAACTCCTAATGAATTCATAAACGTAATTAAAAATGATTAAAAAGAAAAAAAAAAAGAAATCAGAGATGAAAGCAACGACTCCAGACCCCCCCTTCCCCCAACCGGAAACTCAAGATCACAGAACTACAACTTTCCTTTTTAACTTTCCTTTTTTTTTCCCCCCCCCTGCCCAGCTCCCCGAGGTCATGTGTATTCAAAAAATAAGAAAACTCAAGTATATACATGTGTGTGTTTTTTTCCAGCTCGGTTATTATCCATTTGGCCCTCAGTTCTTCCTCATTATTTGTTAACCAAACTCGATCTTGTAGGACGAAATTTTAAAGAGTTGAAAAGATTAAGAGAGATTCTCTCTCTCTCTCTCTCTCTCTCTCTCTCTCTCTCTCTCTCTCTCTCTCTCTCTCTCTCTCTCGTTGAGGCTGGCGCACAGCGCCACCTCTCAGGAGAGGCCAGAGTAAGTATCCCTGCTGCCATTTTCCTTGCAAGTAGCGCCATCATCACTTTAGAAAGCATACAACTGATTCTAGACGGTTGTCCACTCTCAGTCCACTGTCTTCCCTCTTCCTCTTCCCTTCTCTTCCTTTTAACTCTCCCCATTCCCCCCTTTCTACCCTTTTCCTTTCCTACCTTCTAACCACTGCACCTCCACACATTCATCTCCATCCCTTTTAATATCACCCTTTTCCACTTCCTCCACTCACCCCTTCACACCTCTTCCTTCTAGTCCCGTCCCTCTCACCTGTTGCCTCTCATTCTGTCACCTCTCCCCACGTTTCCCCTCCCCCCCTCATCAAAAGGAGTCAGTATAAAATGAGGGGAAGTTGTATCAAGCATTTGGAGTATGCAGAAGGTGTGTGAAGGTGAAGACAGGCTTGGCATAGTACGGGCTGTGCATTTTGAGAAGGAAGCAGAGGTTTTGAGCAAGATTTTGAAAATTGAAAATGCTCGTTCTCTCCCACATCCCTTCCCCTAATAATTTCTTTCATATCCTTCCCCCTCCAAATGAAGTCTTCTTTCACCCTTCCCTTTCCAGATCCTTCCTTTCACAGCTTTCCCCTCTCACTGAGGTCTTCCTTTGCCTCTCTCTTATCACACCATCTTAACTCACTTGTTTTCTCACTCCTTCCTCCACTCCCTTCTAAAAGCTGATCTCTCACTTCCTCCCTTTCACACTCATTCCTTCTTACACCCTTCCTCTTGCGTCCACTTTCCCTCCTATCTTCTCCTCTGACCACCTCATCCCCCCACCCACTATTATCTCCTTTTCTCTCAACCCCTTTTCATCTCATCCCTTCCCTGCACCCTCTTCTCCTTCCACCCACCCCTTCCTCCTCACCACATACAGGGAAAATCGAGTTTCCAACGACAACAATATTGCTGTAATGTCTTTGTACCCTGTCTTATTACTCAAGAGTCCTTGGACTATGCGTTAGATTATCGATTATAGTACAGTACCCTGTGGTACACCATCGAATGCTATGCTGCTTATTCCAATGCCACTTGTGGATGACATACTACCTAGCAAAAAGGTGTTCAAACACGTGGAATATCTACGTTTTATTTCCTCTTTTTTGCTCTGAACAACTTTTACGGAATGCTCATACGAGGCCCGGCGCTTGCAGATATTGACACGAGTAAACAAAAAGAAGAGAAATGACTGTGTGTGTGTGTGTGTGTGTGCGTGTGCGTGTGTGTGTGTGTGAACCAACAGACACATCTCAGGTCAGGGACACTACAGCTGAGTGTTCGCCAGAGGCTGCCATAAGGATTTAGCCCCTGGGAGATGAGCCCCTCACCAAGATGCAGCAGTGTCCTCAAGATGCTCCCACCTCCTCGCCGAGACAACAGCTTCATAGATGGTTGGGTGCAGGGAGTCAGGGCGCTTGTAGAAAAGGGTGTGAGGTTAAAGGGAGGAGGATGGGGGAAGGGAAGGAGTTGTTAGGTGGGTGAGGGATGTGCGTTGTAAGGGAGGATATAGGAGTGGGGGTGTGGGGAGCAGGAGATAATGGAGGTGACAAGGAATATAAGGAAGATGCTGTAAAATCTATATCATTCTGCTTCACGTCTTTGTAAGAAATATCCTCCTTATACACCTATACACACACACACACACACATACATATATATATATATATATATATATATATATATATATATATATATATATATATATACATATATATATATATATATATATATATATATATATATATATATATATATATATATATATTTCTGAGGCTTGGAATATTTGAAAAAGATAGTCCCCCAATGAATATGCACCTTCTATTTTTCATCTATTTTTGCTTTCTCTCTCTCTCTCTCTCTCTCTCTCTCTCTCTCTCTCTCTCTCTCTCTCTCTCTCTCTCTCTTTCTCCCCGCCTTCTCCTCCTCTTCCCTCACATCATCTCGAACATTTCCCTCGGTGTGAATCCCGCCTGATCATTCCCACCACCTCCAGGCAATTGCTCTCTCACCAACAATTACTTTCTCCTCAGCCCTGGGTACACGAGACCTTGCATCATCTTTACACCTGCTTTTACTATGGCTTTTTTTTCTCCACCCCTCCTGCACAAACGTCTCATTTTTTTCATCAGTCACATTTTTTTTGGGTCCATCTTCACATTTCTCTCGAGTATATGTCACTTCTTTTCGCTCATGTATTCATTTGTGGGGTTCTTTGGGTCATTTCCTTTCTCGTCTTGAGTCATTTTTGCTATATATATATATATATATATATATATATATATATATATATATATATATATATATATATAAAACGTTAATGGGATGGCCTTGATGAGGGCCTCAGCTGCCCGCACCGTCTCAGCTAATGAAGAAAAAAAGATATCAGAATACACGTTTGAGAGACGGTGGTACCAGCCTAGACACCCGCCAGCGGAGGTAGCGTTCTCTTAATGAGATACGACGTCCAGTAACGAGGCAGGTGTTCCATCTGAGACAGAATGGCCACTTCACGTCCCCGGAGGAGGTACCACTCCAGCTGAGGAGCGTCTTGATCCTCAGCTTTAGGCTACAGCCATCATTCCAAAGGTCAGGTGGCTGGGTGACAGATGATGATATGAAGAGCGACACTCATACTGTCCCCGAGAAAAAAACAAGTATATATATATATATATATATATATATATATATATATATCCCTGGGGATAGGGGAGAAAGAATACTTCCCACGTATTCCCTGCGTGTCGTAGAAGGCGACTGAAAGGGGAGGGAGCGGGGGGCTGGAAATCCTCCCCTCTCGTTTTTTTTTTCTTTTTTTTTTTAATTTTCTAAAAGAGGGGACAGAGAAGGGGGCCAGGTGAGGATATTCCCTCAAAGGTCGTCCAGTCCTCTGTACTTAACGCTACCTCGCTAATGCGGGAAATGGCGAATAGTATGAAAGTAAGAAAGAAAAGATATATTCATATATATATATATATATATATATATATATATATATATATATACACATGAGCTCATAGTTTTATCTAACATGTAATTTTTCTATACATGTGTCACGAAAATTTTGCGTGAGGACCGTACTTAACAAAGATTTTTAAAATCCTAACATCAGACTTGAGTATCCTCGCCCAGCATCAATCACTACAGACCAAAATACCGATTGGTGCTGGATGGTGGTGTATATTTATTACATCCATTGGGAAAAATCTCTCTCCCCTGAACGATCGTACAGACTTCGTGGCTAACAGCAGTAAATGTCAATTTCCTCAGTAGGGTAGCCTTACTGCACTGTCGAATGACCCGTTTTCTACCCCTCCTCATCCCTCATCCCTTGCCAGCCGGGGGTGAAAACTAATGCCTATGGAAATCTACATTCATAGGCCACTGTGCCTCTGCCCATCTTTCCGTTTTACCTCCTTTACTCTCCCTTTTCTCTTCCTCTGAAGCACTTTCTCCTGATACACAATCTCTCAATCTCACACATAACACGTCATAAGACGTAACTCACACGATTTGCTGGTTTCAACTCATCATTATTCCTACAGTAAGCTACTGAGCGCTGGCCTTTACGTTTAGTAAAATTTGGTTCTCCGTACTCGTAAGTAAGCATTACTTTGCTCCCTCCACTCTCCCTCTCTCTACACTTTTGGAGTAATGCATCTTCTTGTCTCTCCATATATTCTAATGCTCACCGTAAATACTATAGACAGTGTATGATACGTGTGAAGTTGAACTAATAAGGACCTTTGATGTAGACATTTTTTTTTTCCTTCGTCATAAAGATATCAGAGAACAGTCTTGTAGCGTTTGGTTGGCTGTCCACCATCTGAACACTGTGTCAAGATCTTATATAGTAAGAGGTTATTAATCTTTTCATTATCCTAAGGAGGAGAGTTCTACAGGTGTGTGTGTGTGTGTGTGTGTGTGTGTGTGTGTGTGTGTGTGTGTGTGTAGAGTGACGCCTAGTTCAAGACTCACGTTTGTGTGTATCAGATGAAATTTCTTTCGTTGTGCCTATCTAGCAGGAGATTATACCGGTCATGAATGATGAAGTCTTGAGCAGAAATCGTGATTTCGGTGAGGTATTCCTTTTTTCAATTTCTTATACGTATATTTTTCTTTCTTTGAGATGGCGGAGGACAGAGTGAGGGAGGCAGCGGAAATGCGTTGTTGGTGGAGAGGCGAGGGTTTAGCAGAGACAACGGCGTCATATGCATACAACAACTGTGGCAGCTTCCATAACTCCATCATGCCACAAGCCTCACTCATACCCCTCGTCACCTCCCCTCTATAAAAGTATTAATGCGACCACGAAAGCGCTTGATAACCCTGGTACGTTCTAATGTTTACTCGGTAAACCAAGAGGAATATATATATATATATATATATATATATATATATATATATATATATATATATACATCTAACGGCTATAAACTACCGAATGACGCAGGGTTTTCAGGGTACGATGTTCGGGTAAATGTTTGCTGATCGTATGCTGTGACCTGAACCTCACGTTCGGCAACATTGAGTGTTCAAATGACGCATTTATGAAGCACCGAAAGACTAAAATTGAAGCTTCTCTTTTCCTCACACTAGACATAAACGAAAGACACACGCGAGGTGTGACGCTGAATGCATTTTATCTACATTAGGCAAAAAAGTACCAAAACTAAAACTGCCAAAATGAAAAAGAAAAAGAAAATTCTACAAATCAAAATTTTTGATTTCTCTTCCTAGGATCTATGTTCAGACCAAAAAAAAAAAATGGATACCAGGTGAACGAGTTACGAAACTAAATGCATTTTATCCACTCAAGACAAAAAGTAACGGTCCAAACGAGCAAAATGAAGGAGGATAAAAAGAATAAGAAAAAAGAGGCTTATGTGTTATTTTTCTAGGATGCCTGTCAAACTACGAGCAGCAGAAGGGGGAGTGTGTCCAAACCAAAACTCGAGCTGATTGGCTGTGCAACGATAAAAAAAAAAAAAACCTAACTAGGTTTCTTGGCTGACATGTCTCATCCCTGACCATTTCCCACGAAGTTCCAGGTGCCAAGAGTCTCCTCCTATTACCGTCCTCGACTTCACTATATCACGTTCACTGAGAACGTCTCTGATGATGCCATTGTGCACTGAAGTCCGTATCTTAAATCTGATACGCATTGGAACATTATTGAAAGCTGCAGAATAACTCACTCCTGGTTGGCATGCATTACGCCTGCGAGAGGAGATGAAATCCTTCCTTTCGCATCTAAATCTTCAAAACTCGCAGTGCTTGTTTCACGTTATTTATTCACTGGTATCTTCATCCCGTGCCGCCGGCTCTGCAAAAGAATTGAAGAACCTCGCCTGAATATGAGAGGGTTTTTGTCTATCAAGGTGTGAGAGCAGCTGTGCAATTGAAAATTGCTTTTACAGTGCGAGTGTCTTCATTTTCCTCCGACACTGCGCGTAACGGAGCACTTTTCTTCCTCCCTCCCTCGACATCCTCTGCTCAGATTCATCAGCATCTTTGGTGATGCAGCTGATGGAACGGTCACATTAGTATCTGGTCTGTGGTATATACACCACTCCAGGAAGAGGAGGAGGAGGAGGAGGTGTAGCAGGAGCAGGAGGAGGAGGAGGGAGGTCTTCATGCAGCAACAATGAGAGTGGTCAAGACCTTAGACTCACGTGCTATTTCTACCTCGTCGTGTATCATGACCGTTCGTTTCTCTCTCTCTCTCTCTCTCTCTCTCTCTCTCTCTCTCTCTCTCTCTCTCTCTCTCTCACACACAAGGCTGGAGCACTTCAGAAACTCTTTCCCATTAATTCATCTCGAGTCAGTTGTCAGTTCAAGACCAGCTAATCAGGTTAACGACTTCAGAGGGATGAATGGTTGAGAATGATGCAAGAACATGTGAGGAACTGGGTAAAGAAAAAAAAAAGTGTTTTTCACAGTGGAAGACACTATGGCCCCAACACCAACGAGACGGAATGGGGCGAAATTAGAATATAAAAGAAAACATGAAAATATCTAAAAAAAAAAAAAGACAAGAGAATGCTAAAAGGAGGTTATGACCCCATGTAAATTTCACCTTTTGAGCTGAACATGTGAGCAGACACGCAGAACTCAACCTCTTGAAATTCAGTTCAAGATGTCGCTGGAGAGAGGGGACCGGGTGTCATGGGAATTTAAAAGGGCGAATGTCATACCAACCTACAAGAAGGGAAAGATGGGAAAAAAAAATGTTGAAAATGAACGTGAAACAAAAGCTAGAGATCTAAGAATGATCATGAATGAGAAAATAAAATCTAAAGAACACACTGATGATATACCACTATTGGGCCAGGTCATAAACACTACGATACGGAGAACTTTCACCAGCAGAGCAAAATATTTAGTGATGAAATTGTTCACTAAAAAGAAAAACTAGACCCTGCTGTGTTGTATGGTCACCAGCCAGACACACGCAACTCAACAGGTTTGGAGAGAGAGGATTCAGGAACACACTATGAGCAAAACCGAGGGTTTGCAACACATGAATTATCCTCACAAGAGGCGAGTAAAAAGTCGAACCTCTCAGCTTTTTTAAAAGGGCGAGAAAAGTAACATGATAATCTATACATGGCAACATGAGGAAGATATCAAAAATAACGCCCTTGGCTGGGAAGGATCACAATAGGGAAGAACATGATTGAATATGCAATGTTAAGAAAATATGAAAAGATATACGAAAGTTCTGCTTAAAAAAGGGGTAACTCTGTATACTACTAAGAGAAATAAGACGTGCGCATGGAAAAGCTACAGAAACATTCAAAAGAAAAGTTGCATTATGGCTGAAAACAGTTCCAGAAGATCGGAGGGTTGATGGTTGCATAATATGCGTGGTAGCAGAAGCAGCGATATTCATTAACAAAAAAAGAGACGTGATTGGAACGGTGAGCGCTACGCGTTACCTATGCCTATTAGCAGTATCTCGTCGTAGGTACTCGTAGGTAGGTAAACAGGCAGGAACATTACGTCTGTATCCATGGGTGCTGGAAGGGGTCCAGCAAGGCTCCTGATTTTGGACTGGGCGTCTACATCCATAGGTGCTGGAAGGGATCGAGCAGGTTCTTGATTAGACTGGGCGTCTGTATCCATGGGTGCTGGAAGGGCTCCAACAGGTTCCTGGTTAGACTGGGCGTCTGTATCCATGGGTGCTGGAAGGGGTCCAATAGGTTCCTGGTTAGACTGGGCGTCTGTATCCATGGGTACTGGAAGGAGTCCAGCAAGGCTCCTGATTTTAGACTGGGCGTCTGCATCCACGGGTACTGGAAGGGGTCCAGCAGGTTCCTGATTCTAGACTGGGCGTCTGTATCCATGGGTGATGGAAGGGCTCCAATAGGTTCCTGGTTAGACTGGGCGTCTGTATCCATGGGTACTGAAAGGGGTCCAGCAGGTTCCTGATGAGACTAGCACTTTTTTCCCCCCCATCCCCGTATTGCGGGGAGTCATGGGTTGGACCACGAGAAAGGCTGGTGATTCGTTTTGTTAATCAGCCATAAATTTGCGTACAGGCAATTGAGCGGTACCGTTATTGGCCCGGGACCCTCCCATGCCTCCCGTACTTAATCTTGTCAAGCTTCTTTGTGACCAATCTGTAGATGGGATTCGACTCCACCCAATATGATTAGAAACTCCTGTTCCGAGCCATTCAGAGGTTACCGTACATCATACACCATATATATATATATATATATATATATATATATATATATATATATATATATACATATATTGGCTGTATACCGTCAGAAGTAGGTATTTGTTTCCTCTTTGGCCTTACAATGGACGAGAAAGTACAACACACGTATTGAATTTGTTGGCCGCAGTTTGATCATGTCGGGGGCGATATTAAGCAATAAAGAATCACTTCCCGCCGTGTATGGCACAGTCGCGCGACATTAAGGGACCATTGTCCGACCATCTGCCCATGGTGGCTGCCTGGTCTGCACCCTCCCTTCCTCCTCCTCCGCCTCCTCTCCCTCCCTCCCTCCTCTCTGATCCTCCTCCCTACCCGAAAGCTTCCTGATCCCCCTCACCACTCTACCACCCTCCCCTCCTGGACTCTCTCTCTCTTTCTGTCCCGTCCGTACCTTTCCATTACATTTTTTTTTTTGGTCGCTTCTCCTCCCTTCCCCTGCTACGTCCCCCCTCCCTTTTGTCTCCCTCTCTTGCCCCCCCACCCCAAAGTTTCAAAGCCTCCCTGTGTTCTCCCATTCCCCTCCTCATTCCTCCTCATTCGTAACCTCACACTCAACCATCCTCATTCCATCCCATCATTATCCCTAGGTTTCACCTGCACTCCATTCCTCCTCACCCTATTTCTTCCCATTCCTGCTCTCCCCCCACTCATCCACCGGCCCATGCCTACACTACGTCCAAACTACGTCATGAGTCACGGAAGGAGGAGGAATACCATAGTGAGACGTGAGTAGTTGGCCGACATCATCGCACGTGAGACATGAGCAGCTGGTCGACATCATCGCACGTGAGACATGAGCAGCTGGTCGATACCAGCACACGTGAGACATGAGCCGCTGGTCGACACCAGCACGCGTGAGACGTGAGTAGCTGATCGACATCATCACACGCGAGACATGAGCAGCTGGTCGACACCAGCACGCGTGAGACGTGAGTAGCTGGTCGACATCATCACACGTGAGACATGAGCAGCTGGTCGACACCAGCACACGTGAGACGTGAGTAGCTGGTCGACACCAGCACGCGTGAGACGTGAGTAGCTGGTCGACATCATCACACGCGAGACATGAGCAGCTGGTGGACACCAGCACACGAGGGCGTCCACATCATAGCAGCTCCGTCATTAGGCACTGCAGGAGAAGAGGCGTTTTCTCCTCTCTCTCTTTGAGACTTGCAGATGCTGCTCGCGATGAATAGGACGCACACGTGCCGTTGATTAGAATACATACACACGTGGTGGTGACTGGAATTTGCACGTGCGGGTGACGAACTCTCACACGTGCTAGTGACTGGAGCACACAAGTTAGTGAAATGAACTCACATATGCTAGTAAATCGATGACACACACACACATGCTGGCGAATGGAACAGCTACGTGCAAGTGATTGAGACTTAAATCGCACTTGCTGAAGACTGGAACCCACACATCCTAGTGATGAGGAATCATACAGGTTGGTGGTTGTGATTCCTACGTGGTCTTGATTAAGACTCGTGGCTGCTGGTGTACACATGGTGAAGTCCTCCGGGGGGTCTTCACCCGCTGCAGCCCGGGCTGTTGGATTTGGTGACTGGGACGCACGTTATTGTGGTAAGGTTTCTTACGTACTGATGATCGAGACGTACGTTACCCTAATTAGACAAAGAAGTGTTGGTGCTGAAGATTCACACAGGCTTATGAATAGGATTCGCATATTCTTGTCACTGGGCAGCGCACTGTTGTGTATTTCTGACACCAACTTTCACATCTTGACGCTTGAACCTGCCTCTGTTGGTGAACAGGTCTTCCTCATCATAATGACTATTACCAACACATGATTAGGATTTAAGCATGGCGAGGATTTGGGCCTACTTCTCCGTTCTACTATAGACTTCCACACCTCGGTAATGGCAATGCGTGCGTCTGGATAACAAAGCCAATCTATTCTTTGCACAGCCCAAAAAACATAGTTAAAGGAGCGGATGGCTACCGAACACTCGTCTAGTTGAGGAAAACACGTTTAATTGCGTTATTCGACAATGGTATCATGAGAAATAACGAGTCTAAAGTCGCGATTTTTCTCTCCTGCGCAAATTGGAATTATATATTTTCCATTTTTTTCACCGCTATATGATGAAGCGCCTTTACTGTAAATCAGTTTCATGGTTGGCACACACATTCACTCTCCTTAACTTAGTGACTTACATTATACTTTCCCTTCTTCCCTCACTCGTCTTAACTCTAAGCTCTCACCAGTCACATGCACGATTTCACTCTTCAAGTTTCTGTATATGCGTTGTATTTCGCACTATCGTTACTGATCCTCCGTGGTGCATTGGATAGCGAGTGGGTCGAGCGAACGAGTTCGAATCCTGGTCACGGCGAGCGGTCTACAATCAACTCAGCTCTCCTTCCTCACCTTAGGGCTAGTAAATGAAATGGTTACCTGTCTATGACTAGGATATATATATATATATATATATATATATATATATATATATATATATATATATATATATATAGCGTTAGTGAGATGGTTTTGCTTTGGGAATTCAGTTGCCTGCATCATCTCGGCTACCATAACAAAAATAACCCCACACACACAATCGCAATATCCAGAACCTCGTCACATAACTTCAACATTCTCCCTCTCCTAAAATCCTCACTGTCTCAGTATTTACCTTCTTTAAAGGAACTTTTATCATTCATATCCCCTTATGAAGCATCGACCTTTACACTCTCCCCCCCCCATAAAACATTCCGAATGTTGAAACATTTTTTACCCTTCTCAAAAACACTCGCCAAACATTCTGCTTTTTTTCTCTCGACATGTTCGCATGATAAACACCACAACTTTTTAAGCGATCTGATTCTCTTAACATTTTCAGTGTTTCCAAACTCCCCTGCTTCCAGATGCTCATCACAGAATGGCCTCGTCGCCTCTGACTTACTCACGCTCTTTAAATATCTCTCTGTTTGAAGTCTTAGAGGCAACACGCTTCCTTCTCTGAACAAACTACCTTACAACACACACAGTTCATCCTCACACACACACACACACACACACACACACACATTTCCATCCTTGTTCCAGCACTCGCCTCACGACCTCATAACTCTACATCCCCACACCTCCTGCAGCGCCTCTCATCGCTCCCCATCCCAACGCCCTCAGTGCTCGCCCCTCGATTTTCTTGCCACCTCAAGTACCTCCTCTTTGACCTCACTGTCACTGCCAGACCTCCGCCTCCTCCTTCTTCTCCTCCTCCTCCTTCTTCCCTCTGCTATTCCTCTTACTATCACCCCTCTTTCTCCCATTTTCTTCCTCTCCTTCCCTACACTCTGCCTTACTACTTCCTTCCCCATTTATCCCTCCTGCCCATCTCATCCCAACCATACCCCGAGTCTGCTCCGCTCTCCCTCCCTCAACACGGCGACCGTCCCCGCCACTGAGTCTCTCCAGCAGCGCTCACGCCGAAACCCTAATGACAGTGAAGTGTCTATCATGGCCTCACAACAAAGCCTGTTTGTTAAACAGATTTGGATATAATCTCGTCATGGCAGATGGTCAGGGTAGAACCTTTTCTTGTTTCACTCTTTCTACCTCAAGCTTCTTTTGTCCTCTTTATATCTCATCATCTCCTTTCGTCCCGTTTATCTCATAATCTCTTTTCGTTCTGTTTATCTCATAATCTCTTTTCGTTCTGTTCATCTCTCAATCTTCCGTCTCCCCCCCCTTTTTTCTTCTCTCTCTCTCTCTCTCTCTCTCTCTCTCTCTCTCTCTCTCTCTCTCGGTCATTAGCGAGCGTAGGTTGAGGTGAACTCGCTGGCGTCGTCAAACGCTAACAACTTCCAGGGCACAACTGCGTCGCTTCATTATGCAGTCAAGTGCCGTCTGGGAGTTGATTAGCCTCAATCATCTGCCAATGAAAGAAGAGAAAACGGCCAGGAATTCTTCTCCTCTGTGGCCTTCCCCTCCTCCTCCTCCTCCTCTCTCTCCACCCCATCCCCCCAGGCGCCGAGATTTGTAAAGAGAAGATCACACTCCATTACCGCCAGCTGCTAAATGATAATTAATGACCCAAGGCCCTCCGGGGCAGGAAGAACACACGCCCGCAGCTGATAACGAGATATCACACACAGAGGCGACATATCGCGGCTCCTTGCGGCCCACTGCTCCATCCACAGCTCAGGAAAAAAAAGAAAATGAACGAGGAAACGTCACATGGTGTCATAATTTCCTATCTGTAGGAGCGACATCGCCAGCAGGAGTTAGTTAAGGTTCAGTGAAGAATGACTGTCGGAGTCAGGTTGAATGGAATGTATAATTGAAACGTTTTTGATTACTCCGTTTTCGTCTTGCTGAGAAGAGCTTATGGAATCATAACCAAATTAATGACCTTTCTTAACATTATACTAAGAGTCTACATGTTGAGAAAACTTTTATATGATGTCTGTCATATCAACAACATTAACACTGTGTGGAGTTGAGAATGTCACTTCGTTATAGCATGTAGGGAAAGGTTTCGTAATATGGCCGGTCTGTAAACTTTGGAAATCGTTTTTACAATATTTTTTGGAAACTGGGTAAATGATATTTACTTTAAGACTACTGTTTCAGACTTGTTGACCCAAGGAGAAAGTCATCCCTTCTGTACTACTGATAAATTGTTACGACTCTACCTACTTATTGATAAATTGTTACGACCCTACCTACTTATTGATAAATTGTTACGACTCTACCTACTTACTGATAAATTGTTACGACTCCACCTACTTATTGATAAATTGTTACGACTCTACCTACTTATTGATAAATTGTTACGACTCTACCTACTTATTGATAAATTGTTACGACTCTACCTACTTACTGATAAATTGTTACGACTCCACCTACTTATTGATAAATTGTTACGACTCTACCTACTTATTGATAAATTGTTACGACTCTACCTACTTACTGATAAATTGTTACGACTCCACCTACTTATTGATAAATTGTTACGACTCTACCTACTTATTGATAAATTGTTACGACCCACCTACTTATTGATAAATTGTTACGACTCCACCTACTTATTGATAAATTGTTACGACTCTACCTACTTACTGATAAATTGTTACGACTCTACCTCCTTAAGAACTGTGTTACTACTACTCTCCACACCGAGAATTATATAACCAGTCTGGACACTTGAGAATTATGGTACAACTTTCCTAATCTCAGAACTGTATCACTATTCTCCTCTCCTAAGGTCTATGTCACCTCTCGAGAATTGTGCTACTGCTCTGAGAAGTTCAGAATTATGTCACTCTAACTTACACACTCAGAGAATACTTCTTCACTCAGTAGAAGTGAAATAAAGATTCTTTTTACTGTGTTTTTTTTGGTCTGTGGTTTATCTATCCTTTCTATGTAGGTGAGACAGTCCTAATCAAGGCCATCTCATAAACGTTATGTGTATGTAAAGCCTAGCCTATGCCAAGTACCCATCTCATCGACCAACTATCCGTGGGAGGATGAACAGCTGGGTTGACTGTGGACCGACTGCCGCAACCAGGATTGGAACCTATGCGCTCGACCCCAGGCGGACCCGTGAATGCGTCACGATCAGGAACGCTAACCACTACACCACGGAAGTCCATAACTGCAAAGTTAGCTCGATATTATCGTTCACTGACTCCCCTTCCTCCACACGCTCTCTCTCTCTCTCTCTCTCTCTCTCTCTCTCTCTCTCTCTCTCTCTCTCTCTGTCTCTCTCTCTCTCTCATACATATACACGAGCGGACTGCTGACATTCACGCTACAAACACACAATCACTCCATCTCGCACATAACACATGACAACATGTAACTCACACAACTCACTCTTCGTAACTCTTTAAGATTTTCCTGCGGTGAGCGCTACGCTCTAGGCCTCGTCTCTTGCAAACATCTGGTAGGAGATAGATATTTCGCTCTGCATCTATCTATCTATCTGTCTATCTATCCCTTTCACAATCTCGCTCTCCCTTCCATTTCTCCCTACACCCTTCAGTGTTTTGAAATATAACTGACCGATTTCGATCATGGGTATCTCCTGTCAAAACAGGACTTCGTGCATTACCACAAATATATTTTCGAGAGTTCTCTCCGTGTTCATCAGCAAGTACAGGCAGAAGAAAGAAAGAAAACTGAGTAAAGAGATGACTTATCCACACCGTCGGGGAAGGAATGCGTCGCAAAAGAAAACTGATAATCATACGAGAGAATTATACAAATATGTGTGATAAAGTCTTCCCTTGTATCTAAAAACTTCATATAGCAAATCTGTGTATATTACTGCTCTGTCTTTCGGTCTATGAGTCTACCTATCCGTATATCTATTCATCCATCCCTCTATTCATCTCTCTTTCAATTGGCGTATCTACCTACCTTCTGTTTGTCTGTCTCCCGATCAATGAATCAATCATTTCATCTCTCTCTCTCTCTCTCTCTCTCTCTCTCTCTCTCTCTCTCTCTCTCTCTGTATATATATATATATATATATATATATATATATATATATATATATATATATATATTTATATATATATATATGATGCATTGTCGAAGCAGACACCTGTAGACCATATATATAGATGTATCAATACTCCACTCTCAATGCAATACACAGCTTTGGACGAGGTACATACAGCTCTTGTGATATCACACACAAACACATACACATCCTCAACCCACGCGCAGTGTGTTACAGCAAAACATGGAGTCCCACACTCACAGAAATACCTCTTCCTCGTTCCCACTTCAGGGAATTGATACGTCAAGTGAGACCATATACAAAGCGCTCCCTTGGCATCCGTTCCCCATTTACTGCCCCAGTGTCTGCACCTGGGATATCTCTAAATGTTAACAGTTCTCACACCTGCTCATCTCCAACAGTGGTCGTCTTCTCCTCCTGTTCCTCTAGTTATACATCGCAACTAACCAGCACATCATCTGCCATACGTTCTGTATGACTATACACGACATGAACGATCAGATCCTCTATACTTCCTGTGTACTCCTATGTACTTATACTACCCTAAAAGGCTTACATCTATGCTCCTTTCAAATAACTTCTGCCTATCTCCTCTTATCTTTCTATCCCCTTCATTCTAGTTATATATAACTTTTTTTCATTTCTGCTCTTATCTTTTGCATATTCTGACCTATGATACATTCATACCATCCGTGTTACCTATTTTGATACGAATATCCCTTCATGTATACTTCTTGCATACTCTACATTTGATATGTCCCATCCACCAGAGTTCTCGGTGCGCGTCCAATTTTCCCTAATTTCAGGATCTTACCTTTAACTTCCGCTTTCCTACAACTATCCTCACTCAACTGTGTGTGCTCCTAAGTCTTCACACGCATCCACAACCTCCAGTCCTTCACCATGCCATCTGGGTAATATAATATCCTGTGTCTCTCTCAAAAGCTAACGTCATCATCATCCTCTAATAGATATTTAACGAACCCGTCTCACCATTCTATCCAAGTCTCCCCTCGCTTTACCAAACAACACAGAATCATCAGCATACAAAAAATGGCGTCATTTTTACCTTGCTTATCTCTGCTTGAATATCACGCCACATCTCGCTCTCATCCGAGGATGCATCCATTAAGGGGGAAAAAATAATCAACAATGGTGACATTACACGACTCTGACGTGCATCCTCATTTATGTCACACCACTCACTCACACACCTTTATCAACTCACATATATGCAAACCTTCAGGTAATAAAAGCTTTTAGCAAGCAGCATTCAAAAGTCTTCCATTACATGGAGTCAAACCACCCGATTTACTCTCCTAGTTATCTCAACAAGTCCAAATCTCTGCCAATCCTTCCATTTCTCCCCAATAAAAAATCCGAAGTTTTTAATGACTATAAACACAGAACAAAATCAATCCCTATTTTTCCCCTTGTACCCCTTCAGTGTTTTGAAATATAACTGACCGATTTCGATCATGGGTATCTCCTGTCAAAACAGGACTTCCTGCATTACCACAAATATATTTTCGAGAGTTCTCTCCGTGTTCATCAGCAAGTACAGGCAGAAGAAAGAAAGAAAACTGAGTAAAGAGATGACTTATCCACACCGTCGGGGAAGGAATGCGTCGCAAAAGAAAACTGATAATCATACGAGAGAATTATACAAATACGTGTGATAAAGTCTTCCCTTGTATCTAAAAACTTCATATAGCAAATCTGTGTACATTGCTGTTCTGTCTTTCGGTCTATCTATCAGTCTACCTATCCGTATATCTATTCATCCATCCATCCATTCATCTCTCTTTCAATTGACGTATCTACCGACCTTCTGTTTGTCTGTCTCCCGATCAATGAATCAATCATTTCATCTCTCTCTCTCTCTCTCTCTCTCTCTCTCTCTCTCTCTCTCTCTCTCTCTGTATATATATATATATATATATATATATATATATATATATATATATGATGCATTGTCGAAGCAGACACCTGTAGACCATATATATAGATGTATCAATACTCCACTCTCAATGCAATACACAGCTTTGGACGAGGTACATACAGCTCTTGTGATATCACACACAAACACATACACATCCTCAACCCACGCGCAGTGTGTTACAGCAAAACATGGAGTCCCACACTCACAGAAATACTTCTTCCTCGTTCCCACTTCAGGGAATTGATACGTCAAGTGAGACCATATACAAAGCGCTCCCTTGGCATCCGTTCCCCATTTACTGCCCCAGTGTCTGCACCTGGGATACCTCTAAATGTTAACAGTTCTCACACCTGCTGATATCCAAGAGTGGTCGTCTTCTCCTCCTGTTCCTCTAGTTATACATCGCAACTAACCAGCACATCATCTGCCATACGTTCTGTATGACTATACACGACATGAACGATCAGATCCTCTATCCTTCCTGTGTACTCCTATGTACTTATACTACCCTAAAAGGCTTACATCCACGCTCCTTTCAAATAACTTCTGCCTATCTCCTCTTATCTTTCTATCTCCTTCATTGTAGTTATATTATATAACTTTTTTTTCATTTCTGCTCTTATCTTTTGCATATTCTGACCTATGATACATTCATACCATCCGTGTTATCTATTTTGATACGAATATCCCTTCATGTATACTTCTTGCATACTCTACATTTGATATGTCCCATCCACCAGAGTTCTCGGTGTGCATCCAATTTTCCCTCATTTCAGGATCTTACCTTCAACTTTCACTTTCCTACAACTATCCTCACTGAACTGTGTGTGCTCCTAAGTCTTCACACGCATCCACAACCTCCAGTCCTTCACCATGCCATCTGGGTAATATAATATCCTGTGTCTCTCTCAAAAGCTAACGTCATCATCCTCCTCTAATAGATATTTAACGAACCCGTCTCACCATTCTATCCAAGTCTCCCCTCGCTTTACCAAACAACACAGAATCATCAGCATACAAAAAATGGCGTCAATTTTACCTTGCTTATCTCTGCTTGAATATCACGCCACATCTCGCTCTCATCCGAGGATGCATCCATTAAGGGGGAAAAAATAATCAACAATGGTGACATTACACGACTCTGACGTGCATCCTCATTCATGTCACACCACTCACTCACACACCTTTATCAACTCACATATATGCAAACCTTCAGGTAATAAAAGCTTTTAGCAAGCAGCATTCAAAAGTCTTCCATTACATGGAGTCAAACCACCCGATTTACTCTTCTAGTTATCTCAACAAGTCCAAATCTCTGCCAATCCTTCCATTTTCTCCAACACTTTCTCCAGAACTTGTCTTAGAGCAAATATCTGATCTTCACACCCTCACCCCTCCCTAGATCCACTAAACATGAAATACGACATATTGAACTTCGGGATCATTATGTCATGAAATATGTACATGAACTTCATGAAAATACGGTCGAGCAAGACTGGTCACTGACGTCGTCTTTTAAGAATCAAACCCGAGACATTGTGTGTTCCTCACCGTCTCTGTTGGTCGGTGATGATGGTCTAATGTGGAGCAAAAGCTCAGTGTTCCTGATGTATGTGGAGAAGGAATATCTCCCCTCCATCACCTCAGGCTGAACTGGGGAACGTTACACCGATGGTGTGATGGGCTGAACGAGCTATCGTAAAATTATCAAGGTCAGTATCGTCTCAAACGTAGACTAGACGATTTCTTTAAAAAAATCTCTCTAACGTTTTCTTTTCCTTTTGTAGCTATAACTGTGATAGACTGGGTCCCCGCAAGTTCTAGTATGGCGTCAAATGAAGCAAAGTGACCAAGACTGTTTAAGCATGTTCAAAACCTGAGATGACCCAGCCATGTTTGCTGACATTAGGATCGAATCCCCCGTCCTTCTTTATTCAATCTTCCTACTCTGATTGGTTGTGATTGGGTCAAAGACGAATCCCTACGTGTTCTCAGTCGAGTGCATACAAAAACAAAATCCGACGATGGATTTGGGACAAAAAATACTGGGGAAACTCTGTTTTTTTCCTTTCTCAGATTGCGTGTGTGGTGCTATTTTGAAAGATTTTAAGAATTTCTATTCCAAGGAATTTTGGAAGGAATAAAACGCTCGAAATTCTGGCGTATGGCCTATGCATATTTGATTCTTATAAATCTGTAGGTAATTGTAGAAATGATGAAGACGCTTACCACAGTTATTTATGAATATGAAGAACTGGTAAACTAACTTATAAATGATCTACTTTTATCTATATATGCCTTTATGAAGGCCATCTCATCAACGCTCTGTATATACACACTAGCCTAAGCCAGGCATCCAGTCTATCAACCAACCCCAAGAAGAAGATGAACAGCTAGCCTGACTGTGGACCGATGGCCGCCACCAAGATTCGAACCAATGTTTTTTTCTACAGCGTCAAATTTTCATTTGTTTTTTATCATTTCTCTTTCTTGCTCATCGGATTATTTTTCTTATTCACTTATCAGATTACTACCGAATGTGCTGACACCATATACCTAAATCCCTAAGCTTTAGAATCAGCTTGCCCAAACACCAGTCAAACTTGTCTTCAGATCGCTATATACCTGTCACCAACACATCTTTCACCAAGCAGCCAAACACCCATCAGGACCCCACCACACACTTGTTACCAGATTACAACGTACCGATGCATCACACGGCTGAACAATAGATGCTACGGTTCACATCAGTTGTTCCTCTTTTTATCCTGATTATCACAAATGTTCCACCCTTCCCTCATGCCACCCCATAACGTTGCTGTTGCTTCAGCCGCTGTCACTGAGCTGGGTTAGAAAGAGTAGTCATCAGTGTGGCTTGGATGGGAGGGAAAATGGGAATGGCAGGTACGAAGAAGAGAAAGATGAGAAATAGAGAGTTTAAAAAGAATCTATGGAACACCATTTATCCCACTACTACTACTACTACCTTTCGTTAAGGCACTCCTTGAACTCTAGCATATACCAGTTCATGTCCATCAACGCGAATTCATCTGACTGTTTGACACAATCTCGTATTAGGTTGACGTATATGCCAAAATCATCAGCAGTTTCCAGCAGCTATATCGATCTTGTTAGAAATCACACCCAAACGAGTGCTGTTAAAACTGTGATGGGATGGCATGCAAGCTTCGTGATGAGTAAAATGCCCATATATATCTATACATATTCATATCTTTTGCAAAAGAGAAAGATACGTTGGTACTGAGGCCTCACACCCCTTATGTTCACCTAAAGCTCTCTTACCATATCCAGGATAAACAGAATAATCGAAAAATCTCCTGTACAATATCATTTTCCAACATGTTTACGAAAATAGATCTTCTCTCGTAGGGAACTGAATAAAGCTTTTGATGTTAACACTCGACGTGTATGGTTGGGGACTCGGGTTTCCTCTCCCCCTGGCCATCTGGCACTTGACGGGCATTATATACCCAACAACAGGCATGAACGTATCCAAGATTTCCCGTCCATTATTCACAAGTGCGTCACGGACCGGTGGGTGACGGTCCCGTTGCGCCTGTCACTCCGCCGCTTGGGGTCTCTGTCTACGACGCGTCGTCCCGCCCCCTCTCCACCCAGGGGAGTGGGCGGGGAGGAGTGGAAGGTCTTCATGCGTGGAGACAGACCAAATGTCCCCATGACACTGTCCACGATGGCACGTGGTCAGAGCAGTCAGGCTATACTGAATAGCTTGGGGTCAGTACAGTCAAGCTCTAAACGTAGACGCGTGGTCAGTACACCCAGGCTCTGCCTACAAATACGTAATGCAATCAGGCTAAACACGCAAGAACGTGGTCAATACAATTAGGAAGCTACACATAAGCACGAGGTCAATACAGTCAGCCTTACGCACAAAAGAGTGGGGTCAATACGGTCAAGCTTAAGGACAAAAGCACGGGGTCAGATCAGTCTGGCCTGACCACTAAAGCACGTGGTCAAAACAGTCAGGCTTAAGCACACAAGCTCAGGGTCAATACAGTCAGGCTTAAGGACACATACTCGGAGTCAATGCGTCCATGCTCGACACACAAGAGCAGGGTCAATACAGTCAGGTAGGCAGGCTTTACACACAAGTAGGTCCTCCTCAGTTCACTCACTCACTACACGCAAATACCTGGTCAATAGAGTCAGGAGTTGCACGCAAGTGGGCTATTCATTCCCGAGCTGTAGGCGTCAACACCTCGCATGAAAAGGAGAGGCAATGGTCGAAGGAGATTATGATGGGAAGGAGACGTAATGATGCGGAGAGGCAATGATGAGGGAAGACACATAATGATGGGAGGAGAAAAAAAGCAGGGACGAGATGGTGATGAAGAGAAGCGATAATGACGGAAAAGAGATGATAATGGGGTGACGAGCTTGGGAAGGAAGAATAAATGATAAAGAGGATGAAAGATAGTGATAAGAGGACAGACGATAACTGGCAGATAGGGGTGTTGATGGGAGAGATGATGACAAGAAGAGAGAGAGAGACGAGGCTGATGAGAAATACAAAGATGGTGATGGTGAGAGATGATGATAATGAGAAGAAATGCAGTGATACTGCAAGGACAGGGGAAGGTCTCATCTAGGCCAAGCCTCGCCTGGAGCCAAAGAAAGGTGACACTAATACAAGAGTACGGACAGGTGAAGAATGATATAATCTAAGAACCTTTACGGTAAAGGATAAAAAACGGTTTTCTTTAAAAAGAAAATAGGAAGCTGCGAGGGTAAAAATACGGAAACGTAAAGAGTTCCGCAGGTTAATGACGCAGACGAAGACACAGACATCACAATGGCCTGCCCTTGAGTTGCCAAAAGCCTGACACTAATCCTGTGTCTCCGTGGCTTGCCTGGTATTAATGTCGTGTTGGTAATGGCGGGGGGAACACAACCAGCCAGTTCTCTGGAGCAGTAACTAATGACATCAACAAAAAACGGAACAAAAGAGTCAACTCTGCTTTTGACTTTGTATCGGTCACTCCCAAGAGATTCATCTGCTTACTCTGAATTGGTGAATGCTCATCCTAGCGCTCCAAGTATTACTAAGTCTTTGTTCCGCCTACTGGCACGGGCCATACTGCAGTTACTTCCTCATGTTCTGGTGTTTCTTATCCTCGATTTCCTTTCACACACGCGGAGTAATTGTTCAGCTGAACCCCCAGTGTCTTAGGGGCAGATTTAGCTCTAAGCTCAATGTGAGATTTCCAAAGGTAGATCAGATGTTACGGTAATACCAACTATGTGTTCCTTGTGCTACAGGACGGAATGACTAAGTTCATAAACAAGGAGGTGGGTGAAGAGTTTTAGAAAGAGAGAGAAAAAGAATTGTTGATCAGAGGCGTTTTACGTAATTAGGGCACATCTACCCTAATGAGAAATCCCGTCATCTAAACTAGCATTAACGACAGTAGTTAAAAGATACGTAATAAAGATCGTGTAAGACACGATGGAGCAGATTTGAAAGAAGTGGAGGAATGCAACATCTAGTCACCAGAGTATCTCTTCTTTTTCTTATTGAGGGAATG